>NW_026042306.1:1200000-1500000 GCF_023856365.1 Brienomyrus brachyistius | reverse complement strand
TCAGGCAAGACACGGACTGAAATAGACAGGACTGGGCGAAAATAATCGGACACAGCTGGGCTAGATCGGGGAAGCACACGTGGATATTCAGGGGGCGTGGCACACACGAGGATCGGACGAGCTGGGCGTGACAGTGCCTGCCTTGTATTACAGTTTTTTTATAATCATGTTTTCACTAGTTACAGAAGCTTGATGTCTTTTTTTCTACACTGTAGCCACAAAACACACAACTGATTATCAAAATGGACATTTTTCAGAACTTACAGCTTAGTCTTTGCCTTGATATTTTTTGTATTGATATAAAATTCTGTAGTACAGGTCTTGTTGATATAAAAAGAGTGTGTTACATGGTTGTGCAAACATAATTTTCAACTAACACAGATATTAAAGGCCGAATACATTTAACACTCATATAATGAAAATACATTTCTCAGGCAAAGCAAATTGAACATTATGATACTTCTCAGCATGACAGATTCGTTATTTCAGGATTTTTTTTATATTGAGGTGCCTTTGTGGTATATATTTTGGAGATTTTCATATTTAAACTTTCATATTTCATTTACATGTCATTGTTATGCTGGTAATGTTGTGGTTTTTCCTTCCCTGCCAAATCAGAAGTCAGAAGCCGCTTGTGTAGATCCAAATTCAGTCTTTATTGCAACAATGAAGTTACAACCAAGGACACTTAAAGTGCGTCGAATACTGTTTTACACCAATATTTATAAATTCTTATCATTTAACAATATCTCGTCACTTAAGCATCATCATTCCTTCAGCCATTCACAATCATTGTTTTTTCCCTTAATCCACACCCCTAGGTGATAAGTTTATCCATCATTTCTTTTACCGTTTGGTCCCTCGGCTGAACATACTGGTGGCGCGACCATCTCCACTTCGTGTGTTAAAAATGCTCAGCCGTGAACTTCTGGTGAAATCAGGCGAATCCCTTCGTTCAGCAGTAACCTTGGCAGCTTCAGCCTGTTGCACATTGTCTAACTAGAAGGTTGATAATATATTTGTCCTTTAACATAGTGATAAAATATACGCTAACAAAAGTGGATATGCATAGATTCAAGACTAACATAAAGTAGCTAACAGAAACTCAAACTAACAAAAAGTGCAAATACATACTCAGTTGATTACATTGAGTTGATTACATTATAATGTTTACATTGTAATCATTACATAATTCATATTTGGCATACTTTTTAATAATATCATGATACTTATATTCTACGTTATATAGTGCTAAATAATATTCCACAGTAAGACTAAAGATTCGGGCTAATTATATTTCTTTATTTTAAGTTAACATTCTCCCTTATTATCATAATTTCTCCATTCTGAACTAGGAACAATTAAATCCTTTTGATTTTCCTATCAGTACCTGTGTGTTAAACTCAAAGAGGACCTGTTTAATTCCTTGATGCTCAGCTTTAATGTCCCTCAATGTCCTCATCAGATGACCTAAGCGGTATCGCCCTTGGTAGCCCTTATCACATCCAATTTTGATAGTCTAAATGGAAACTATAATTAAATCTTTATTGCATTTTATCAGTCTGAGGAAAAGGCTGAGTCACATTATCCATTTAGCATGAGTAGGGTTAGCTTAGAAAGGTTTTAATGATAGATGCTGGTGTACGATTCAGATTCAGCAGAAATTAATTCCATGTAACATGATCTTTCATTAACAAATGACAGATGTCAAGAAACACAGAAGAATACCACAGGAGTACTGTTAGTACACAGTGTAATTTTGTAGAATGGATAAACTAATATTGATACTATCAATGGGATTGTTGTGATTTATATCTGGTTTATAATATATTTTTTATAAAATATATTAAAGGTTGCTGAATCACCCCACCTTCACATTTGCTGCTGTGGAGAGGGTCTCCATTTTCTGAGGGTCACCATTACCAGTACCCGGCTTTGGTCACTTGACCCCTCAGCAGTCAACAGGAAAGCTCATCAGAGCTCTTATTTCCTTGGAATGTATAGGAATGTATGGTCTTAATGCAACCGCAAGATCAAACCAGCTGGTGCAGACCTGGTGCATAATATGGGCATCATATCCGGTATCTGAGTACAGCAGTACAGCTCTGCAGAACATCATGACCAGCCCTCAGATCACAACAAGAAGCACCTCCAAGATGGGGTCTGAATCCCTCCTCCTCTTTCTGGGGTGTTTGCATATTCCGGCCATGTTGTACGGAAAAAGACATTATTTTTGCTCTATGTCTAAATTGCCTCTTGTATAGATGTGTGTGCCCCGTGTGTCCAGGGTGCTCCCCTGTCCTGGATAGGCTCCAGTATCCCTTCATCCCACATATATGGTTGGAAGATGAATAGACAAACTATAATCTTCCCACAACTCTCCAAGTGTAGTTATTCAATATTGTGACTGGCTAGTAAGCATGAATTATTCTGGTAACTGGCAAAGCAGTGTGAGTATATGCAATTTGTAAATTTAAATGTAACATAACGTAATGTGTGTACGTATGGAGCGCCGTTTGTAAAGGTAGCAAACATTTTTGTACTTGCCACTTTTTCAACATTTAGTGCAATTTTATGACATTTAGCTAGAAGTCAATGGTGTTGTGGATCATCAGGTTTTTTTGCTGTGTAAATTATGTTCAAAATTGTTTATCATATGTAAATATAAATGGTTTGTCTATATATAAATATTAAATGCAAATGTCAAATATAAATCCATCCATCCATTTTCCAAACCGCTTATCCTATTGGGTCGCGGGGGGTCCGGAGCCTATCCCGGAATCAATGGGCACAAGGCAGGGAACAACCCAGGATGGGGGGCCAGCCCATCGCAGGTCACACTCACATGCACACCTATGGGCAATTTAGTGACTCCAATCAGCCTCAGCATGTTTTTGGACTGTGGGGGGAAACCGCAGTACCCAGAGGAAACTCCACACCGACATGCAAACTCCACACACATGTGACCCAGGTGGAGACTCGAACCCGGGTCCCAGAGGTGTGAGGCAACAGTGCTAACCACTGCACCACCATGCCGCCCTAACATGCCACCATAAATATAAATGTTAAATATAAATGTTAAATGTAAATGTAAATATAAATATAAATGTTAAATATAAATATAAATGTTAAATATAAATGTTAAATGTCAAATATAAATGTTAAATGATAAATGTAAAACTTAAATGTTAAATTTAAATGTTAAATCTAAATGACTTAAATGTAGACTCTAAATGTTGAGAACGTATGCAAATTAGCCACACCCATTTGCGTAAAATGGGCGATACCGACGAGAGTGCAGGTTAGGGCTGATGCGGGACAACATGGCGAATTCCGCTCACTTAGAGGCCATAGAACGTGCAGTTTTGGCAGTTGTTTGCGCTGCGTTACATGGTATTGCTACACAGCCGGGAGATGTGTGATGTTGCTATCTATCTGCTAGCTCACCTTGTTGGGTTCAAACACGGAGTTGCTGCTGACTAGCTTGCACTCTGCACAGTAGCTCTTGACATGCTTTCTTCCTGCTGTCCCCCGCAGAATATTTCGATGCAAATGTAGTATGGCGTGTGTCGAAGTGCCGCTTTATATTTGACCATTCGATGCAATTTTATCATTGCATATTAGACACACTTCAGAACCTGCTCTCTCCACAAAGGCTCTGTCCATTCCTGCTGAAAAGTAAGATACTCCTCATCTTTTTTTCTTTTAGCCATCTTCTTCAATAAAAGGGTTTCTGCAATTAGCTAGCTGACTACTGGATTAAAAGGAGGGATGTTTACTTCCTGACCTCACAATGACGCATGTACATTACGCATTATCCAATAAAAATTTGGTGTTGTCCTGGAGAACAGCTGTGATTGGCTCCAGCCACCCACAACCATGTACATTAGTGGTAGGAAATGAATGGATTGAAATACATGAGAATGTTTTATATTTTTAATGTTATTATTTTTCTTTTATTAAAGATTTGTCTGCGAGCCAGATGCAGCCATCAAAAGAGCCACATCTGGCTCGCGAGCCATAAGTTCCCAACCTCTGGTTTAAGGTATTGTTAGAAATAAATTGTATGATTAAAAAGGCTAAGTGGTTGGTACAATCATGGAAATGTACCTCAACGGCTGTGGAATCAGTTATTGTGTGAAGTGCTCGTGTGGATTTCTCCCAAGTTCTCTAGTTTCCTATCACTCCCCAAAGCCAGGCTGTTCAGATGGATTCCCATCTGTCTGGTATGTCAATAATCCAGTACCGGGGTCTCAGTGAGCCCAGAGTCTATTGGAACAGGGCAGAGAACATCCTCTCAGATTCACAATCACTGCTGACATTCATATGGTTTGGGTGGAAAGTACCTTAAGTAACAATTACAGACACAGTTACAAGCATTGTCAAACTGTTGGTACTAGCTTAAAATTACTTCTTATTCTCCCCGAAACATGGTTCAAGTTCTCTCAAGTAACTTGTAGATCATGTATGGCAGTAGTTTACAGATTCCCTCAGATTTGTCATGTCCACAGGGGTGGGCCGACACAGCGGCAGACAATCACTGCTTAATCGATGTATTACTTAATACGGAAGCAATCTCCCAGACGCTGCGAAGTGCTGTTGCCATGCGAATGACACTTACCAAGCATTTCTTTGTCTCCCGTCTTCCCCGCCTTCCTGCCTACCTCGTTTTACCTGTGTCAACGCTCCTGCCTCCCAGCCTGCCTTCACGGTCCTACCTCCCCGGTCTGTCTTCATCGTTCCTTCCGTCCCTCCTTCTCCTCGTTCCGTCATTGCATGTAGGACTGACCTCCCTGGCTTTGGACCCAACACGATCAACTCGACTTCCCCTTTGGATTAACCCTTTGGCTTTGGTTGTACCCGGCTTTCTGAATAAACCCGTTGTCTCCTGCATTACGGGGTTCACCTCTTCCTTGGCAGCGGAGCTTAACAAGATTAATGTCAGTTTTCCTAACGAGACATGCACTCACTGGCCACTTTATTAGGTACACCTGTTTAACTGCTCAGTGATGCAAATATCTAATTAGCTAGCCATAAATCAGCAGCACAGAGTATAAAATCATGCAGATACAGGTCAGGAGCTTCAGTTAATGTTAAGATGATGTAAGTGACTTTGAATGTGGCATGGTTGTTGGTGCCAAATGGGCTGATATGCGTATTTCAGAAACTGCTAAGGTACTGGCATTTTAAGATATAACCATCTCTAGAGTTTAAAGAGGATGGGCTGGAAAAGAAAAAATCATCCAGTTAAAAGAAGTTCTCTGGGCGAAAATAACTTGTTGATGGTAGAGGTCAGAGAAGAATTGCCAGACTGGTTCAAACTGTTTGAAAGGCAACAGTAACTCATTACAACCAAGGATGGCAGAAGAGCATCTCTGAAAACACAGAACCTTGAAGCAGATGGGCTACAGCAGCAGAAAATCACAAATCAGCTATGAACAAGAAACTGAGGCCACACTGGGCACAAGCTCACCAATATTGAACATTGGAAAAATGTCACCTGCTCAGATGAGTTTCGATTTGGTGCACCCAACAAATATGCAGCAATCATGTAATACTATTATGTCAACATGGACCAAAGTCTCTAAGAAATGTTTCAAGCCCCTTGTTGGATCTATAGCATGAAGAATTAAGAGAAGGGGTCCAACCTGATACTAGCAAGGATTACCTAATAAAGCGGCCAGTGAGTGTATGTAGGATGCCTTAAAAACAATGACATAAAGTAAAATGCTACTACTGTATGAATACTGTAACAATACTGTTGAAGGCAAAAAGAAAAGCAAAGACGCTCACAGCGTAGCAGGTCTGGGAGAATGCTCACACCAAGGCACACAGGAGGGACCCAAGGAAGCCGGAGAAAGCGAGGCAATAGAATGCTGGCTAATCAGCCACAGTCTCAGTTTATGGGGTATGTGCCTTTTGGGAATGAGCAGAAGGGAATCAGAAATCAATGAACACTGTTGACTTTGAGCGCAAGTCAGTGGCGGTTTTATACCATTTCGACTGGGGTGCCAGACTGTGGCCAGTTCTTTTAGGGGGGGCAGATGCATTTAACCTTAATGTCCTCCAAGAATTACTTACACTAGATTGTCAGCATTAAGAAGAAAGAGACAATGTTTAAATCTGGTAAGTTACTTATGCAATGCTTTGCAGTTACATTTTACAATGTTTACAAGTATGTAACTTACTTTGATTCCTTGTTCAGACTGTATTACTTCAACAAGCTTGATTATCTTGTTTCTTTCATTAACTACTGTATGCTGAAGCAACTCTACCATTGGGTGCACCTGTGTTAAGAGTCCGTCAAGAAAATGTGCCTATATTTGCTTTTCGCTATTCCTAGTGCATAAAATTTGAGCCCACATACAGTACTGTGCAAAAGTCTTAGGCAGGCATAGAAAATGATGTTTAGATTGTCCTCGTGTTGGTGTAAAACTATGATATTATGCCTGTCAAAGTGTGTCAGCTTAGCCATTTCAGAACCTCTGCTAAAACCATATTAGTATTTGCAGCGACCGTCCAGTGCAGCCATGTATTTTTTGACTTGGCCACTAGCACACCTCATACAGCTAGTCAATCTGTCACTGACTTTTTAAACCAGTATATTTAATTAATTAGTTGAGCTGTTGGTGAAATTGAACAAAATCATGGAACGGTAGAGATGGTCCTGAGGAGAAGTTTGGGAACTGAAGCGGTGTTCATCTAGCCATCCAACAAGATATCAGTAACTTTTTAGAAAACAGAAGAAATTATTACTAGTTTTTATTGTGTTACTCTTACTGTAATTTTCACATGTTCTAATGATAAATTGTGTTTTTTGTTCTAAGCCAAAGTACACTTGCTACCCAGATAAACAGCTTTAACCATTTCTTTGGACTGCCTAAGACTTTTGCACAGTACTGTATATAAATGTAAATAAGAATAAAAGGTATAATTATAATACATTTTTTCAGACTCAAGTAGCATACATATTTAGCGGATAAAAGGGGGGGCACACATGTTGTCACTGGGGCAATGCCTGCCCCCCCAGTTCCCCCAAGAAATTCCCCTGATGTAAGTAAAGTTGAGAAGCAAGCACGCGAACCTCAGTTTTGTTCACTTTTAATCAAATGCGTTGGTGAATTTGTGTCAAGGTCAGCACCGGTCTGTCCCAGCCTTTCGTGTCTCCTTCGCGTTTGCCCAGCAGGTGGCGCCATCCTGTCATTTCTGTCCTCAGTCCTCAGTGTGTCTCTGCGGACTGCCACATGGCTCTGTGGGCTGAGTGTGTGGCTACTAGCCTATTAGTTATGTGTTCAAGTCCACCTGTAACCCACATGGTATATTGGTAATTTATTTTCTTATTATTTTTTTTTTGTTTGTTTTTGTTGTTTTGTCTGTAATGGGATGTGTATATGTGGTTGGGTCTACCTTAATTTCCATAAGCAAAGTTTTGTGTGTAATTATATATATATATATATTTAAGCTTACCTGGAATTTGCACTTGTTTTAAGTGAAGGAGGCATATTGTAGGTGTTGTTGCGGTAGCTCAGAGTAATGTAAGGTACGCTCTACATCATTACGCTCTGTGTCATTACGCTTTGCGTCAGTTGGCGAATATAAGCCGCCATGAGCGAGCGGGGTTTTAGCTGAGCGTTGCTGTCGACAACTGTGGCGCCTAAGCTACTATTTTGCTACCAAAATCTGCCTTCTTTGCCAGTCTTCTTCGCCAGCCTCCCTTGTCAGGACGAGTGGCTGAGGAAAACGACTCCGTCGCCATTTCGTCTCTCCTTTCCCGCCGAAAGACAGCAAGAGTGCCAGTCGCCATTTTTTTTTTTTTTGGACGGGACAGTGAGGAGCTGACCAAATTTTCTTTTATAATTAACACTTGGATACCCATTGAAAATTATAAATATATATGTTTGTGTTCTGGTTATCGAACTATATAATTTTTTTTGTTTATTGAAATAATATACGATTTGTTTTTGATTTATATACTGGGAATTTATGTTAACCTAACTGGTTATGTTACTTCAAAACCATCTTTTTAATATAAGAATTAAGGCATTTCGTGTCCACATCACATTTTCTTTCTAAAACCCTCAGTGATTGGACTAAGAAAAAAAAAAAAATGTGCTTAAGGGACCTAATGAACGTATCACCCTTGCAAGGGTGCAGGAGGCTTTTGCATCCCTTGATGATGTTGAGAAAATTATTTTACTTGAAAAAGAATCTAATACTGTTCTTTGCCAGTTTGGTTTTGGGGTGACTCCAATGCTACTAGATGAGGAACATTTTGCGGAGGATGGATCTCGCTGGGAAGTAGTTCAGATAGACAAATATCAACAGGAATTGGTAAGTGGGAGCCCACTTGGTAAGGAAATAGTGCCCCTTGCACATGCTATCAATGACATGACAATTGCTTTTAAGGGACAGATTTCGGAATTAGCTACTACTTATGGTATCAGCACTGCCTCAGTAGAGCAGGGAGCTTTAAGTTGTATCTATGGGGAAAAGCCTAATAACCCAGTTCTCATGGCATCCACGCCAGTCCTTGGGGTTAAAGCTAAATCGCCCCTCAGCCCCCAGTTACCAGGGGGCGTTAGTGATAAAGTGGATGGCCCTGTTGAGCCCACCATTAATGATGGTTTACTGACCATACCCATATCTGCAGAACCCCATAGAGTTGTGGTTGAGCATATAGTGAAAAGTGAAGCACGTGCATGTGGTCCCCCAATGCGCGAGCTGCGTCTTTTCTCTGGAAACTATCCAAAACCCCAGTCTGAAGCAGATTTTAATACATGGAGACTACGTGCTTATCAGGTGTTGAATGACAGTAGTATCTCTGAAGCAATGCTACGTAGGACGATCTTGGATAGTCTGCTCTCCCCAGCATTGAAGGTAGCTTTTAGAATTGGACCCAGTGAGACTCCTAGCGCTTATATCCAGGAGTTAGATAGAGCATATGGTAGTGTTACACGAGGAGATGAATTATATATTCAGTTTATTGAAACTCACCAGAACCATGGTGAAAAAGCATCAGACTATTTGCGCCGCCTCCAAGCTATTTTGCAGGAGGTTGTAGAAAGAAGTGGAGTAGCCAAGCAGGATGTTGAGACGCAGTTAATGAAGCAATTTATACGGGGTTGCTGGGAGGATCAGTTATTGGCTACCTTGCGTTTGAAAGAAAGTAGTGAAAATCCCTTTCAGGAGCCTCCCTCATTCTATAGTTGTTGTATAGAATCAGGGCATATGAGGAGGAAGTTCGTCTGAAAGAGATGAGGAAGAGGCGTCATTTAGGTAACGGCTCTGTTAGGGCGCATGTTAAAACCCAGGCAGCGATTAAGTCCGAAGTGGTCAACAGTGACTTGACTGATACAGAAAATTCAATTAAAGAGAAGCTAGAGGCAAAGATCCAGTATTTAGAGGCAGAGCTTAGGAGGGCTACTGCTACAATAGAGCATCGGAATGAAAAGAAAAGGGAGGTTGGGCCGAAGCCCACTCGAGTTATTGGAACTACCCCTGTCAGAGCAGCGATTGAAACAATTAAGAGTAGACCAAGGAGGTTCTGTTACAATTGCGGGGAAGATTCCCATACCCTGCCTAAATGCTCTAACCCAACTAATGCAGAGTTGGTGCAAGTGAGGTTGTGTGAACGTCACCAAAGTACTCAAGAACAGTCAAATTTAGTCTCAAAGCCTGCTTTAAAATATCAAGGGCTCTTGCCATGGAACAGGCAGGAGCCCATACCTTAGCCAGTTCCACTCTGTCAGATCATTGCCCACGCAATCATCCTCCCGGCAGAGGGGATATTGCAAGGATTCCCGACGGCCTTGTGGGGGAGTCGTGTGAAGGAGTAGCTTGGTTGGATGGTATCCAGTGTCCTTGTTTAATGGACACTGGATCACAAGTGAGCATTTTGAGCCATTCGTTCTACTGCCAGTATTTATCTCATAGAGAGCTGTTCTCTATTGACGACTTACTACACATTGAGGGAGCAGCTGGGCAAAAACCCTCCTGAGAGTATAGAGCTGGTCCACTGTTCCACGGCTAAGGCGGAAACCACACTGCTCCTCCTGAATCCGAGGCTCGACAATCCAGCGGACCCTCCTCTCCAGGACCCCCGAATAGACCTTACCAGGGAGGCTGAGGAGTGTGATCCCCCTATAGTTGGAGCACACCCTCCGGTCCCCCTTCTTAAAGAGGGGGACCACCACCCCGGTCTGTCAGTCCTGAGGCACTGCCCCCGATGTCCATGTGATGCCGCAGATGCGTGTCAGCCAGGACAGCCCCACAGCATCCAGAGCCTTAAGGAACTCCAGGCGAATCTCATCCACCCCCGGGGCCAGGCCACCGAGGAGCTTTTTGACCACCTCAGTGACCTCCGCCCCAAAAATAGGCGAGTCCACCCCTAAGTCCCCACACTCTGCTTCCATATCGGAAGGCGTGTCGGTGGGATTGAGGAGGTCTTCGAGGTATTCCTTCCACCGACCCAAGATGTCCCGAGTTGAGGTCAGCAGCGCACCATCCCCACCATAAATAGTGTTGATGCTGCACCGCTTTCCCACCCGGAGCCTCCGGATGGTGGACCAGAATCTCCTCGAAGCCGTCCGGAAGTCGTTTTCCATGGCCTCGCCAAACTCCCACGCCCGAGTTTTTGCCTCAGCAACCGCCAAAGCCACATCCCGCTTGGCCTGCCGGTAGCTGTCAGCTGCATCTGGACTCCCACAGGCCAAAAAGGCCTGATAGGACTCATTCTTCAGCTTGACGGCATCCCTTACCACCGCTGTCCACCAGCGGGTTTGGGGATTGCCGCCGCGACAGGCACCGACCACCTTACGGCCGCAGCTCCGGTCAGCTGCCTCCACAATGAAGGCACGGAACATGGCCCATTCGGACTCAATGTCCCCTGCCTCCCCCAGGATATGGGAGAAGTTCTGCCAGAGGTAGGAATTGAAACTCTCCCTGACAGGGGGTTCTGCCAGACGTTCCCAGCAAACCCTCACTATACGCCTGGGCCAGCCAGTCCTGGCCGGCTTCCTCCCCCACCAGCGGAGCCAACCCACCACCAGGTAGTGATCAGTTGACAGCTCTGCCCCTCTCTTCGCCTGAGTGTCCAAGACATGCGGCCGCAAGTCCGATGACACGACTACAAAGTCGATCATCGAACTGCGGCCTAGGGTGTCCTGGTGCCAAGTGCACATATGGACACCCTTATGCCTGAACATGGTGTTCATTATGGACAATCCGTGATGAGCACAGAAGTCCAACAACAAAACACCGCTCGGGTTCAGATCGGGTGGGCCGTTCCTCCCAATCACGCCCCTCCAGGTCTCACTGTCGTTGCCCACGTGAGCATTGAAGTCCCCCAGCAGAACAAGAGAGTCCCCAGGAGGAGCGCTCTCCAACACCCCTTCCAAGGACTCCAAAAAGGGTGGGTATTCTGAATTGCCGTTTGGCGCATAAGCGCAAACAACAGTAAGAACCCGTCCCCCCACCCGAAGGTGAAGGGAGGCTACCCTCTCGTCTACTGCGGTAAACCCCAATGTACAGGCACCCAGCCTGGGGGCAATAAGTATGCCCACGCCCGCTCGGCGCCTCTCCCCGTGGGCAACTCCAGAGTGGAAAAGGGTCCAACCCCCCTCGAGGAAACTGGTTCCAGAGCCCAAGCCGTGCGTCGAGGTGAGCCCGACTATATCTAGTCGGAATTTCACAACCTCGCGCACCAGTTCAGGCTCCTTCCCCATCATAGAGGTGATATTCCATGTCCCTAGAGCTAGCTTCTGTAGCCGAGGATCGGACCGCCAAGGTCCCCGCCTTTGGCCACCGCCCAGATCCCATTGCACCCGACCCCTATGGCCCCTCCCATGGGTGGTGAGCCCATTGGAAGGGGGACCCACTTGCCTTGTTCGGGCTGTGCCCGACCAGGCCCCATGGGTGTGGGCCTGGCCACTAGGCGCTCGCCATCGAGCCCCACCCCAGGCCTGGCTCCGGGGGGGGGCCCCGGTGACCCGCGTCCGGACAAGGGAAATCGTGTGTCCATGATCTGCTTCTTCATAGGGGTTTTTTTGAGCCGCACTTCGTCTGTTTCCTCACCAGGACCTGTTTGCCTTGGGTGACCCTACCAGGGGCATAAAGCCCCAGACAACATAGCTCCTGAGATCACGGGAACACGCAAACCTCTCCACCACGATAAGGTGTCGGCTCCAGGAAAGGGTTTTTGTGTTATGCTATATAAAAACAAAGTTTATTTTTGTATGATTTTTAATATTTATTTTGTATGATAGAACCTGAACTAGTATTGCAGTAATGCAAACTTTGTAAAGGTTTATTAGTTTGAAGCTGTGAACAGCCTGTTTCTTTAGCTGTATACATTAAATGATGGTGATATACGTGGTCGCCCCATTCGTCCTTGCTCTTGCTGAACAGTCACAGTGGGTATCTCCCTGAATGTCAGGTTTCGTTGGATTAGTTGAAGCAGTTCAGTGACAGCCTGTGTTATGTTATGCGGGATGGTTACTATGCTGGAAATTGCATTCCTGCGAGCAGAATAGTTAAGTAGTTGAGTAGTTCAAGTACAAACAAATTTATTTTTGTATAGCGCATTATCACAACATTACATCGTCTCAAAGCGCTTTATAGCATCCCCAGCCAAAGCCCCCAGTGAGTAAGCCATAGGCGACAGTGGCAAGGAAAAGCTCCCAAGAAGGAAGAAACCTTGGGAAGGACCAGAGTCAAAGGGGGAGCCCAACCTCCAGGGGGCGGCAGGGAGAGTCAAACTGGAGAGATGCCTAAGTTCCGAATCATACTGTCCAAATCATAAAATTTGAGACACGACCGGGGAGCAGGGGGAAGATGACAAGCCGGTGCCGACACTCCCTCCAATCGCCAGGCAACCAGAAGTAAAGCAGAGGGTCATACATAGATGATGACACAGGCAGTGTCATCCAGCCCAGTCGGATGCCGTTTCATTTTCACCGTCTTTTCCTTAATTAATTAGGCATATCATACTTTTGAAAAGTGCTATTAAGTTCCCTTCTGGTGTCATCGCCGACATCGCGGACCTGTCAGTCTCCAAGTCGAGTATTATCCCATCCCAACTACCTAGCTGGCCAGCTTGCAAGCTAGTGGACCTTGTAGGTGCACGCAGGCATCTTACGTTAGCAAGATTGTCACGATCGCCGTAGCTGACACAGGCGATCGAGCGTGCAAGGCGGGCAAGGAGCAGGCACACAGGCGGAATACGGGGTATACGGGGATTTAATCGGGAACTGGGGATCAGGAAACATCTGACGCATACGAACATCAATGACAGACCCGGGAAACAGGTAAGACCAGGACTTAAATAGGACGGGACTAATCAAAGTAAGTGGACAAAGCTGGAGACGATCAGGGAAGCACACGTGGGTAATCAGGGGGCGTGGCACACACGAGGAGCGACCGAGCCGGGCATGACAAAGATAAGTTTGGTGATAATTCATGCAGCTAGTCAATTACTTGCATAAAAACCTATTACTTGGGGGTGCAATAAGTTATCGGATTGACTAGTAAACGACAAGAAACATAAATAACACAATCAACAAAAATCTGCTGCCAAGTCAATCAGTACTTGTATTTCCCGCTTTCTCCATTTTGGACAGCAGTTAGAAGAACTTTATCGGCAGTCTATTAGTCATCCTGCTGGTCCCGGATGTAGAGGGTTGAATTTCGGACCGTATTTTAAACCACTGAAATTCTGGCAGCGTATTTGAAACAGCGAAAATAACGGGACTGAATATTGTAAAGCGTAAATACGATGACTGAATATTACTGCTTGAATAATAAAGAATTGAATAAAACACATAAGAACATAAGAACTATACAAACGAGAGGAGGCCATTCGGCCCATCAAGCTCGCTTGGGGAGAACTAAACTAATAGCTCAAAGTCGTTAAAATCTTATCTAGCTCTGATTTAAAGGAACCCAAGGATTCAGCTTGCACTACATTATCGGGAAGGCTATTTCATACTCCATACTACACGCTGTGTAAAGAAGTGCTTCCTTAAATCCAGCTTGAAATGTTCTCCCGCTAATTTCCACCTATGGCCACGAGTTCGTGTATTTAAACTAATGCTGAAGTAACTATTTGGTTGAACAGCATCCAAACCTGTTAGAATCTTATATACCTGGATCATGTCCCCCCTCAGTCTCCTTTGCTTGAGACTGAACAGATTTAGCTCAAGTATCCGTTCCTCGTATGACATTCCTCTAAGACCAGGAATCATTTTTGTGGCCCTACGCTGCACCTTTTCTAAGGCCACAATGTCCTTTTTAAGATATGGTGACCAAACCTGCACACAATATTCTAGGTGAGGTCTCACCAAGGAATTGTATAATCTTAGCATTACCTCCCTTGACTTAAACTCCACACACCTGGAGATATACCCCAACATCCTATTGGCCTTTTTTATTGCTTCCCCACACTGGCGAGAATGGGACATGGAAGCATCAACATACACACCAAGGTCTTTCTCATGAAAAGCTACCTTTATTTCCAGTTCACATGGAATACTTTCAACTGAATTTCTTGTTTTCAAATTTATTTTGAGGCGAAATTAAATGAACTGAATTCATGTGGTTGAATTATAAACATGCACTTTAAAATACGTATGTTTTGGAACTGAATTTTGGAAGCCGAATATTTTTGTACTGAATATTTAAGCAATGAAATTACAATTGAAATGTTTTCAGTTGAAATGTTCAATGTTTAAATGTATACACATAGTAAATTACAGTCCCCAAAAATTCAAAGCATCAATAATGCAATGCTTTTTTATTTGATAAGTGTAATTCAACGTGTTTTTTTTTCATCAATGACTTTTGTCATTAATTTACTTCCATATTTTACCAGTCTTTGATATTTCTGAATTTTGGGCACTGTCTTCTAGTTTCTGAGATCCATGATTAATTAATTACAATTAGTTAATTACATTCTCCTGTGTGCTGTTTCCCTGAGCCTCTTGGTTGTTCTCGCCTGTCCTGTGTTCCCTTTTTAACCCTTTGTATTTAAGTACCTGAACCTGCTCTGTTCCCTGTGGAGTAATTGACTACTGTATGTTCCCTTATGTCGGTTCTTCTGTTTGCCATGTTTGACTCCCTGCCTGTTCTCTGTGTAAGCAGTTTCTCTTTGTAGATGATTTTTTTGTGCTTGTTACTTCGTACCCCTTTTTAAGTTTGACCCCTCATGGTCCACTTTCTTAGCAGCATTCCCAGTATTTTCAGTTCTATAATAAGCCCCCTGTTCTTCTGGAGCTGTAACTGGATCATCACCTTCCTTTCCTGCCTGTACCATGCCCCATTCCCATGAAGGAAACCCGTGACTTCTTAACAGATTTGTGCACAAGCGGTATGAATTAGAGTGAGAGGAGACAGGATTTCTGCAAGTGAATGTAAAATCCTGCTCTCAGATTTAATAGTGGTCCTCTTGACATTAGGCAGGGAAATAATGCCATATCACTTCCTCACAAAGTCTCAAACTGGTTCTACCAATTAAATTGCCTCAACAATATCGGAACAACTGTCCATGTTCAGGCAATTGTGATCAAGCAAGGGGGCATGGCTGTGGAGAGTGATCAGGATCTGACCTTACACTTAGATTCGGATCAATATACCAGTAGTTTCTCTAGATCGGACACTGTGCTATACATTGCTGATTTGTCCAAAGTCACCCAGCTTTGCATGATGCCAATCAGACACCATCCAGCGCAGAAATCTCCCTGTAATACTGGGCAGTAGCTATGACAGCTCATTCCTTGTATGTGTGCCTGGAAGATGTAAGTAATATATTGGAGTATGTCAGGCAGGCAGAGAGAATATGGAGTTAAGGGACTTGGGGGACAAATGCTAGGATCATTACGCACTACAGATAAAATCCCAGGAAAAGCCAGCCAAAGGCTGAAGGGTAAAGCATAAATCATGCTACCTTTTGCTGGCTCCAGAAGTTCTCTGAGAATACCATGGTGCTTTTTATCTGTAAAGCCAAATAAGAAATGTAACCAATGGCCTACTTTGTAATGATACACCGTTGCTCCACTCAGACTGACCTACATATGGAATTTAAACAGCCTGCTGCATTGTGCTGTCAGGACATGACTTATGTTAAGTGCAACGACATGCACTTTCATAGTGAAAACATTGAATTATAATGTAATGCAGCCACTTCTTCCCATAAGCAGGGTGCAGCAAGACATTTGCTAATCACATGGGAATAACTTTCAGCTGATTAGCCTAAATGAGCTTCCCAGCTAACAATTTTTGGTTTGCAGAATGTTCCGGGAATGTAATTTTTTGGTTATGGGAATGTTCCCTGAAGCTTTTTTTGGGTATCCTATGGTTTGCCAGGAAAGTTTTTTTATGTACTGTAAATATAACGTTAGTTTTTTTTTTTGCATAATTTGGCTTATGGAACATTCTCCTTAAGTTTGTAATGTGGGAACCTTTGGATAACCTTTGGGCACCATTCCTGTTTGGTTGTATTAATGTTCCCCTAACCAATGGTATAAAAGATCTCTTTGGAAAACCTTGTGACAATGTTTCACTTAGGTTCTCTAAATGTTATAAGAATGTTTATGTAACATGTAGTTCCCAAAATGTTTGGGGAAGGTTCTGGTGCATCATATTCTGGAGTGAAGGTTTTCTAAAAGTTATGAGAAGGTTTTTGTAAAACTAACCATAGTAGAACCATTGCTTAATATTCATTGAATGTCCCACATTTGCTAGGCTGAATTTTACTTCCTTAGTCTGTCCCTGGTGCATATGACACTACATCTCACGAGCACATCTTACTACATTTACAAAACACAAAAAGGGCCAAAATCAGGACCAATTAAATCCAATTAAAATATATTTATGCCCTGAAAATGTCTGTTAAGAGGAACTTTTGTAAAGGGTCATACAGTACTGTTGCATTTGCATCCGGGCAAGCAGAAGCCAGCAGATGGAGTCTCAGGAAAACGAGGTTTATTGTGGGGATCCAGGAAGACAAAGAACAACGATCAACTAACATTAATGACAGATCTGGGGAAACAGACTTGAACGCAGACTTAAATACAGGACATGACATCAAAATAAATGCAAGACAGTTGGTACGCCTGGGATTTCACACGAGGGTAATGAGGTGGGCGTGGCACATACGAGGACTGGAAAAGTACAAGTGTGCAAGAGGACTTCATGCCTGTTTCCAGCAAAACTAAATCTAGGAAACTGCAGCCAAGGTGGTTTACTAAGGAAATTAAGAATAAAGTCAGGAGGAAAATGGCTCTGTTCCACAAATGGAAAATAACTAATGATTTCAAAATAAAGCAGGAGTATCTAAGTCTACAGGTTGAGTTAAAAAATAACATTAGACTCACTAAGAGGAATGTAGAAAGGAAGATTGCTTTGGAGGCTAAAGATAACATTAAAAGTTTCTTCCAATACTTTAACTCCAAAACACCTCTAAAACCTGAAATCCGTAATCTGTAGGATAGAAAGGGTCTTATGATTGAAAATGAAATTGATATAGTTAAAGAGTTTGATTATTGTACACGGGTGTTCATAGTAGAGTACACAAGTAACTTTCCACCATTTAGTGCAAATATAGTACAGCGTTGTCTATGACCAATATATGTATAACTGAGGCTGATGTGGTACAAAGCCTTGCTAAACTCAAAATAAATAAAGCGCAGGGAATTTTACCTATTGTTTTAAAAGAGATGAGGCATATTATTAGCCAACCTTTAACTTTACTATTTCAGAAATCCTTATCTACTGGTGTGCTAACTTCTGATTGGAAGCATGCTAATATAATACCCATATTCAAAAGAAGTAATCCAGAAACTATAGGCCAATCAGTTTAACTTGCATTACTGGAAAAGTAATGGAAGCTATAATCCAAGGGAAAATGGTAGATTACCTGGATTCAAATAACATTTTGAGGGATAGCCAACATGGATTTAGGAGAGGTAGATCTTGTTTAACTAATCTACTTCAGTTCTTTGAGGAAGCTATAAGAGAAATTGATCACAAAAAGGCCTATGATGTGATCTACTTAGATTTCCAGAAGGCCTTTGATGTTGTCCCCCACAAATGGCTCTTGCTTAAGCTCAAAGCTGCAGAGATTTTAGGAACTGTAGCAACTTGGGTCGAAAACTCTTCAACAGACAGGAAGCAACGGGTAGTTACAGTTTTTCTCAAATGCTAAAACACGTTTCACAAACGATTCTTCCATGTTCCGCAATGTCTAAACACAACACCCTTTTCTAAAGCTACATAAACACAACCACTTCAAAACTCAAACTTTCACACCAAAAGAGCAGCTCGAAGCTTTCAAAAATGTAAACACTATACACATCATTACACACTACAGCAAAACAATTGAAAACACAATGCTCAATTTGTGAGAAGGTTCTTTGTTTCATAACTGCCAATGCATATTTTTAGAAACTTCACAGTAATGGAATTTCTTAGATCTCTGCAGAAGATTAGGCATTTAGATTTGTGAGTTTCATATGAAGAGTATAAATCTATAGAAAATTCTACATGTATACTGCTGTAATACAACTCAATGCAAAAACAGAATCTATTGCACACAACAGTACTCTTGAAAACATGATCAGGGTGTGAAGTTTTTTTATGTACTTTATTCACACCACAATGTGCGGCATCATGTCGCTGAGCTGCATAGGGCCACATCACCTCATCCACATCGCAGGCTATATGGTCTCTTGCCAGACACCATGGGAAAAACACCCTGGAATGGCGAATCCATCCTTGGACAGCCTCCACTGGGATGTCAACACAGGCCAGTTCCATTGCCCTTAGGAGGTTCTCTCTAGTGTATGGTTGTCTGTCATAAACCTTCCATCTCCACGATGAGAAGAACTCCTCTATAGGGTTCAGGAAAGGGGAGTAGGGTGGCAGACAGACGTTTAAAAAGTGGTTACTGTTGGTGGTGAACCACTCTCTGATTTGGTTTGTTCTGTGGAAGTGGACATTGTCCCAAATGATCACATAAATGTGATGTGCAGGCCCAGGATGGTGTTGTTGGCGGTCCAGGAGGATGTCTTTTAGCTCCTCTAGGAAGGTGAGGAGACGTTGGGTGTTGTAAGACCCAAGGACAGCATGCCGGTGGACAAGCCCCTCCGAACCCATGGCCGCACAAAGAATAATATTACCCCCCCGTTGGCCAGGAACCTCAGTGATGGCTCTTTGGCCAATTATGTTACGGCCTCTTTGCCTTCATTTCTGCAGGTTGAAACCAGCCTCATCCAGGAAGAGGTACTTATGAGGTCTGGCCATCGCGTCCAACTGTAATATCCTCTGTGAAAATGTAAAAGTGCACAGGTGTTCAGAACAACAGTCAATCAGGTAGCACAGTATTGTCCAGAAGTAATTTAGGCCACTGAGCAACACAGTATGTCCACTAACTGTACTGTGAACATGGATGTATACTTACTTGCATATACTCGTAACGTAGGTCTTTGTGTCGCGCAGAGTTGCGCTCAAAGGGAACCCTATAGACCTGTTTCATCCGCATCAGAACTCGGTCTATTGTGGCCAAGCTGACATCATCAATGCTCTCAAAGTTGACATTATCAGCAATGACTTTGTCTCTGATCTCCCGGAGTCTGATGAGGTTGTTCTCACGAACCATATCCACAATGAGGGTTTCTTGTGCCGCTGTAAATATGGCAACCCTCCAACCTCTATGTGGCATTCTTTCAACTCTAAAGAAAGAAACATGTGTTGTCAATTGACATGTTTTACAATAACAACTGATTTGAAACCAATAGACTACTTTCACAGGCTTGTAAAACTGTATTGTGAAAAAGAAAGCAATAGAGTACAATACCTGTTGTGTTGTCTGAATGCCCTGATAATGGTGGCCACGGTGAACCTACTCAGGTTTGGACGGACTCTTAGTCCTGCTTCAGCCATTGTGATGCCATGGACAATGACATGGTCAATGACTGTTGCTCACATCTCGTCCGTAATAATGGTGCAAGGTTGTCTTGCTCTCCCTCCTGGACCTTCTCCTCTCCCTTGTTGGCCTCTTCCTCGTTGGCCTGCTCCTCTTCCTCCTCTGATTTGAACTCCTCTTCCTCGTTGGCCTGCTCCTTTTCTTCTATGGCCAGCTCTTTTCCCTTCACTGACTCAAATTCCTCTTCCCCTGACTCTCCCTTCATCCATTGTGTTTGTTTGGAATCTTCAGCAAACTGTGCACTCTGAACTTGCTTTTATACATGTGGTCACAGCATTAGCAACAAGTGTCTTCAAATTTGAGTCATTGTGTGTAATGAATGATGCCAGGTGTGTTCATTCTGTTCAAATATTGTTGACTGTGGCAAGCATTTTGCATCACATGAGCTTTCATTTGAGAATATGAGCAGAGTTCTTTTGCAATTTGTGTTTTAGCAAGGAAAAATGTGTTTAGATTTATGAGAACGGAGGATTGTGTTTTGTGAATTGTGTCTTCATGTGAAATGTGTTTATGATATTGGAAAATGATGGCTAGATTTAGTAATTGTGTTTAGACAACTGGTCATTTGGTTTAGAGGATTGGCTTTTGTGTTTCAGCATTTGAACTGAAATTTTTTTCAGAAAAACTGTAATATACACATCAGTCAAATACCTTCAGTCAGAATGCTTTAAACAGTGTATAGTAACTGTTACTTTGCCTGAAAATGCATAGTTTTTGTAGATAACTGGTCCACTTTCAAGGGGAAGCCTGGTCTTTTGAGCCGGGACGGTATCCACCCCTCGTGGGAGGGTGCTGCCCGTATTTCACTGAACTTAGCAGCTAGCCTTTATGCAGGTATAGGTTTAGGTGGCCTTTGACAAACCGGAGCTAAGGCCTGGCCACAGGCAGAAAACCTAAACCGGCTGCCTGCAAGTTGTCTTGAGTTCTCACCTAGGTACCACCATATTGACATTGTGTCTCTGCCCCGAACCAAAAATAGTACACGTAGACCACAAAAAGCATCCCTTTCAAATTTAATTTGTAGTAACTTAAAGCAGCTGACACAGACCACCTGCAACACTAAGCTAAAAATAGGATTACTAAATACTGGATCACTAACGATTAAGGCACTTAGTAAAACCTAATGAGTTTGCAGCCTTAAATGAGGTGACACCTCCAGGATATAGTTATGAGCACAGATCGCGACTCAATGGTAAAGGGGGAGGCGTTGCAGCAATTTTTGAAAAAAACACTACCAATAATGTAGAAGTCAGGATTTAAATTTAAATCATTCAAATTATTGTTCCTCAAAATCTCAAGCACCTCTTCAAAATCTAAAACTCTCTCTCTCCCCCTCATTATAATTTATCGTCCACTAGGTCCTTATGCCGGTTTTTAGCTGAACTAGCAGAATTCCTTTCAGACCTAGTTACTTCAACTGAGAGAGCAATAATTGTGGGAGATTTTAATATTCATGTAGACAACGAACATGATCCCCTGACAATAGCCTTTACTAATATACTAGGCTCTATGGGTATCACTCAAAATGTTATTGGGCCTACCCATAACTGTGGTCATACCCTTGATTTAATCCTATTGCTTGGTCTTGATATAGTTAATGTAACTCTACTGCCTCAGTCCAGTATTATCTCTGACCATCATCTTATTACATTCAATATTTACCTTGTTCAAAATATTAGCCCCCCAACTCGCTTCTATGCCAAACGTAGAATCACGTCAAATACAGCGAGTAACATTATCGATAATCTCCCTGAGCTATCGTTTTCAACCAAACTAATGTCGAATCCTGCTGAACTTGATAGCATTACAGAGTATTTAGCATCTACGCTTAATTCCACCCTAGAGAAAATTGCTCCGTTAAAAGTAAAAAAGACCAGAGTAAATAAAACTGCTCCTTGGTATAATGACCACTTGTGCACTTTAAAACAGGAGACACACAAATTAGAACGTAAGTGGCGTCAAACTAAACTAGTGGTGTTCAAACTAGCATGGAAAGAGGCTATAGGTAGCTATAAAAAGGCTCTTAGTGCCGCTAAATCAGAATATCTGTCACAGCTAATTGAAATAAACAAAAATAATCCTAGATTCCTATTTACTATGGTGTCCAAGCTGACTAATAACCAGACTACTACTCAAAGTGTGCCTGCGTTATTTTCCAGTGACGACTTAAATTTTTTGACCAAAACATTTGCTTAGACAGAACATTTTGAATACTCAGATAACTTCATTCTCTGGCCTCGACACGGCGTGTGCTAGTGCTTCTAACCAGTCAGAACTGATGTCCTTAATTTTATCTTCAAATTGATCTACTTGTTTGCTAGACCCTGTTCCAACAAAATTATTCAAAGAGATGCTTCTGGCATTGATTGAACCGCTACTAGCAATAGTAAAGTCCTCAATCAGCATTGGCCATCTACCAAAATCTCTTAAACTAGCAGTAATTAAACCTCCATTGAAGAAACCAAACTTGGATCCCTCGGAAATGATAAACTATAGACCAATCTCTAATCTACCATTTATCTCTAAAATAATAGTGAGAGTTGTAGCTAGTCAGCTAGCATCATTTCTGCAGGAGAACCAGATTTATGAGAGATTTCAGTCTGGGTTTAGAGCTCATAATAGCACAGAGTCTGCTCTACTGAAGATAATAAATGAGCTTCTCCTATCTGCTGATCAAGGCTGTGCCTCACTCCTAGTGCTGCTTGACCTTAGTGCTGCTTTTGATACTATAGACCCTGCCATTCTCCTACATAGGCTTGAACATACTGTAGGCATAAAGGGAGTGGCACTGTTTTGGTTTAAATCTTACCTGTCAGACCGCTATCAGTATGTGAATCTAAATAGTGATTCTTCAGAACAAGTCAAGGTCAGATATGGAGTGCCACAAAGGTTCAGTTCTAGCTCCCTTACTATTTTAACTATACATGTTACCCTTAGGCTTAGTTATTCGTAAGCATGGAATTAGCTTTCATTGCTTTGCAGATGATACACAATTATATATATTGGCCAAACCAGAAGATAGACAGCAACTTCTGAGAATGGAAGACTGTTTAATGCATATCAAAAAGTGGATGTCAGACAACTTCCTCCAGCTGAACCTAGACAAGACTGAGGTTCTTCTTACTGGCACTAAAGGCACCAGAAGTAAATTATCGGACATCACAGTCAATCTGAAGGGACTACCCATTACACCAAGTACTGTTGTTAAAAACCTTGGTGTTATTCTAGACTCTGATCTTTTGTTCGATGCACATGCTTCTAACATTAGTCGTACCGCCTACTTCCAACCGCGTATATTACCAAGTTAAGAAACACGCTCTCCTTTCAAGATGCAGAGAAATTGGGTCATACATTTATTACCTCCAAGCTCGATTACTGTAATGTCTTATTCTCCAGCTGTCCAGATAGGTCATTAAATAAACTCCAGCTAGTCCAGAATGCAGCAGCCAGAGTCCTCACCAAAACTAAAAAATATGATCATATTACCCCAATTTTATCTTCACTGCACTGGCTGCCAGTTAGATTTTGTGTTGACTACAAAACACTGCTCTTAACCTATAAAGCTGTAAATGGTCTTGCACCGAAGTATGTGAGTGACCTCATTTGCAACTACATTCTGAATTGTACTCTTAGATCACAAGATGCAGGACTTCTATCCATACCCAGAATAAAGAACGTTACTTTTGGGGGAAGAGCATTTGCTCATAAAGCACCACAGCTATGGAATAAACTTCTTATTAGTGTTCAAAACCCAGACACAATCTCTGCTTTTAAGTCAAGGCTTAAGACATACCTCTTTAGCCAGTCTTTTGGATAGTTAAATCCCCTTTTCTAAGGTGAATGGGAAATCTGGAGGTTCATAGTCATTTGAGATTAAAGGTGAAAGGGAGGATTAGTGCTGTCGTCCTGCCACTCTCGCCGATCACTTAAGCTGTGGACGGCGGGTTGGCTTGACCCCAAAACCCCTGGAAACCCTCATGTCTGTGCTTCCTTCCAGGTCTCTCTTTTAGCCAGGCTGTCATAGTTACTCTAGTCCTGCTGGAGGTTAGGTTAGGTGTAGGGCAATAACTCTTCTCCAACTTCTCTTTTTCTGAGCTGATACCAAGCCAACTCTACACCATGTGAACCCGCACCTGTACTCCTGGAGAGAACAACATGAAACCAACTGGGACTTTATAACTATATGAACTCTAATGAATCTCAGTATAAATACAGTTTTATGCTTCCGGTCGCCCAGAGGAGGATAGGGTACACTGTAAAAAGTAATTGCTGAATCTACTTAAGAAAAGCTTGTAAATTTAACTAACTGTGGAAAATGTGTTGATTTAACTTGATTAGATTAGTAGTGTGAACTTTTTGGTGGATGCAGTGGTTAAACTAAACAAATTTAGTACATAGTACTTAACACTGTTGAGTGTGTTGGACTGAAGGCATGTTCACACTGTGTGTTTATTATGTACATATGGGATATTTTCCAGCTTAGGTTTTAAAATGTACATTTATTTCAGCCAAGTTTCTATTTGCATAGAGACACACAAATCTTTGCTTTTTTTGTTTTTACCATGTGCGCGTGTTTGTGCGTGTGTGTGCACATGGTAAAAGGAGTAGAGACACAAATATTTATGTTCCTTTTACCATGCGCACGTATTTATTTATTTATGTATTCATTTGTTCATAGGTTCTGGGTCTTTTCCCCATTTGTGCTATAAAATAACCGTGAAAGCAGTAAGATTTAAGCTTATTGCCAAGACTATCAGCTGCGGCTGCTTCTCAATCTAACATATTTGTATGAACGGAGCTTCTTATATTTACTGGCCTATGGTTAAATAACAGAATAGCGCAAAACAACTCTTCTTACTCTTCTAATGTATTAAACGTGCTTTCGTCTCGCGCATGCGCAATACGACGGAACACAGGTGTTTGGAGACGACGTTGACGAAAAAGAATTTGAAAAGGCTGAACAGCACGTTTTCGGGATGTGGTGGTACAAAAAGTAAGTATGCTCGTGATGAGGTGTTTATAAACCCCAGTGTCATTGTATTACTCATTAAAAACTTAAATATAATTTCATTTGTTAGAGGAAAGAGGAAGATACATAAAAAGGCACTTTGAAGTAGTTTTATGTGGAATGCGACCAATGGCTTACTAGCTACGTTGCAAAAATCGATTTTTACTGAACACTCGTTTTATTCACAGCTATTTTAATCGATTGTAAGTTCATGGTTTATCATTAATGATGTATAAAAAACCCGTGCGGCCTTCATGAACATTCTTTCTAGAACGTTCGATCCGCATGTGTCGTTTACATGGAAATGAACACGATGCCTGAATGAGGATATCTTAATTAACAAGCAAGTAACATATTTTGTGTTTTTTATTTAGTGTATGCTTATTTTGACGGGTTAAATTCATGCAGTGGAAGTGTAAGTTTTGCTTGTTTTCGTGTGAAAAGAGGGCTCGGCTGTTGAAACACTACAGATTAAAACATGGAAGCTACACTAGAAGTACTCCAATTCCATGTCTCTACACAGATTGTCTGTGCTGATTCAAATCATTTAATGCACTAAGGGTACACTTAACAAAAAATAATTCATATCAGGCACATGGCAGCCAATCCAGTCCATGTGATAACATCCCTTTGATATTTCACTGCCCACTTTGCAGTTTTGAGGAACCCTGCACAGAGTCTCTTTTTTTTCTCATTTGCGGCAGCATCTCAAAAATCATGAAACTGTGCAGTGTCCATACAACAATTGCAATTTTGAGAGTAATGTCTACTCTACATTTAATTCCCATAAATGTAGAGAGCATGGAGCATTTGGTCAGAGGCAGTTGAAATCTGACATTCTTTTGTATGTTGCAACACATAGTGTAGATAATGTGCAACAAGAACAGTCACTGATCCTGTAGATGAACATTTAGAGGAAAATGATATAGAGAATGAAAACTTTGATGAATTGTATCATCAACTGGAGCATAATTTAGCCTCACTTTTTCTCAAAATGCAGGTGATTTTGGATGTTTCAGATTTGGCTGCGCAGGAAATAATTCAACAAATAAATCTAATTTTTCTTCTTTCAGAGCCCCTTGTCTACCACGCTGTTCAGCAAATTCTCCTTGAACGTGGACTTAATGGCTGTGATTCATTAGTGAGAAAAATAGTGAATGCAGTAAAAGACAGTAACCCAATTTTGACGATGACTAGAGATAGTGAGCCTCTTTCCACAATAAGCAGAAGAGCATCATATTTTCAGAGTGAATTTCTGATTGTCATGCCAGTTGAATACAAGCTTGATTCACAGTCAGTCTCTTATGTGCCAGTTCTACAAATGTTGCAGAAAATGCTAAACCGGGCTGACATTTTAAATAGGGTTCTTTGCAATGATCGATCAGTTAATGAATTTAAGACTTACAGAGATGGCACTCACTATCAAGAAAATAACTTCTTCAACACTGAGACCTTCAGAATTGTCCTGGGTCTTTATGTTGATGAATTTGAGCTGGCCAATCCCCTTGGCACTTCTCTAAAAAAACACAAAATGTTTGCTCTCTATTGGGTTCTAGCCAACCTTCCCTCAAAAGATCGTTCATCACTTCATTCAATTCAACTAGCAATTTTATGCAGAGCTAGTGCAGTTAAACAGTATGGTTACACAGAAATCTTGCACCCACTTGTTCGGGACCTTGAAACTCTTGAAAAGCATGGTGTATACATTGAACAGTTAGGAGACTGTGTGAAAGGAAGTGTGCTTTTTGTTTCATCTGATAATCTTGGTGCACATTCTTTTGCAGGACTACAGGAGAGTTTCAATGTTGAGCACCCATGTCGGTTCTGCTTTGCAAAGAAGAGTGAAATCCAGGAGAAGGAGGTCTGTTCAGGAGCATTTGAACTGAGAACCAAGCAGGAGCATGACAGGCAAGTGGCTGAAGTGTTACAAAATGAGAGTTTGGTAAAGATAGAACATTTTCACACAGTTGGTGGTTTTTCACTTGACATAATGCACGACCTTATGGAGGGTGTCATCCCTATTGAAATGTCCTTGTGCATTAATGATTTGGTCTCAAGGAAATTAATCTCTCTTGAATCCCTGAATCAAGCTATCAAGCAGTTTCCTTACAAATTCTCAGACAAAGTTGATCAGCCTCAGATCTTCCCAGGCACATTTGCCTCAAAAGGTACTATTGGGGGTAATGCCCATGAGAATTGGGCACTTGTTAGACTTCTTCCCCTCATGGTGGGCCTTGATATCCCTGAAAATGATAAAACATGGGAAATTGTTTTGCTTCTGAAAGATATTTTAGAAATGACATTGGCATTCAAGTTCACTGAGGATTCTCTTGATTTTCTTGATGCAAAGATCGCAGAACACAGACATTTACTTTTAACAGTCTTTCCTTATTTCACATTGCGCCCTAAACACCACTACATTGAGCATTATCCACAACTCATAAGAATGTATGGACCACTAAGAGATATGTGGACAATGCGATTTGAGGGAAAACACAAATTTTTCAAGCAGGTAATCCATGACACTAAAAACTTCAAAAATGTTCCACAAACTTTAGCAGTTCGCCATCAAAGGCTGCTGGCTTACTACATTGACTCCCCCTCCTTTCTCAAGCCATCCATAGAGACAGAGAAGATGAGTGGTACTTTGATTTCAACTTTCCCTGAGAAAATTCAGGAATTCCTGAGAAAAACATATGCAGTTCAGAACACTGTCCTCACAGCATCATCTGTGAGCATTGATGGTATCAAGTATAATCCAGATATGGTTGTATCTGTTGGTACTTGTTCAGGTCTGCCTGATTTCAGACAGATTTTCAAAATTCTTGTCATCGCCAGTGATGTTCTGCTTGTGTGTAAAGATCTGACATGTTGGTACATTGAGCACCTGCATTCTTTTGAACTTTGCAGTGATGTGCTATCACTGTCAATCACCAAACTCTCAGATCTGAATGACCCATTTCCTTTGCCAGCCTATAAACTTCGGGGCAGGACCTATGCTACACTCAAACATTATATCATTTGTTGAATGAATGATAGTTCAGGTTTAAAGGGAGTTTACAAACCTGAAATTTACTCTCTTATTCAGGATTGGAAACTATTAAATACTACATTAGAGAGAAAAGTCATGGAAAACAGACATTGCTTCTCAAGCTTCAGGAGGACACACAAGCATCATATAATTTCATTCAGCTACAATTGTTAGAATAGTATATCAATGGGTTTCTTGAGAAACTTTTCAAATTATTTTTTCAAAGGATTGATTTAGAATGATGTAATTAGACGTTTTTGTTCTGTTGAAGCTATCATTTTAATTCACGAAAACTAACTCGATTCTTTAACCTTTGAAGAGAGAACAAATATGGAGACAAGGACTGTACTCCGAGTTATAGTTTGTGAAAACGACATCAGAAAAAATCATACTTCCTGTGAAACCACAGACAGTTGACTCCCTGATGGAGCAACTTGAAGAAAAGTTGGGGCTTCAGTACACGTTCACACAAGATCCAGACTTCAACAATTCTCTTGTGAATCTTACCGACATTGCTGACTTGCCAGATAAGCCCACACTGAAGATTGTCTCCCTTGTGACAACACCAACCCCTAGCACAGCTGACACTGAAGTCTTGTCTGTGGCTTCTGATGATCATTCACTTCATTGTCTACGGACTGCATGGCCAGAAACTTTTGAGATCCCTACTTTTCCTGTTGACGTTGAATACAGATTACGTCAGGGAAATCTACTGTACATGCAAGATCAAACATATCTACAAGTGTCAGGAGAGCTTAAGCATGAGATTCTTGAAAAACTCTCGGAGACAATATACAGTTACAAAGCTTACCCAGATAAGGAAGATTTTGAGGCTGTTGCTGCTGCTTTGATAAAAAAACATCCCTGCCTTACCCAGCCTGGCTCATCTAAGGGGTGGAATGGGTGGTATGATGGTATGGGCCTCAGATGGAAAATGGGAAACTACCGCTCAAAACTGCGTCGAGCTGGATGTTTGGAGGTATCCATAAATGGTGGGAAAAAAAGAGGACAGCAGCCTCAGAGAAACATCAAAAAACCCAAGAGGTTTGAAATCAATTTTCTACCAAACTTCCCCAGTGGTGAAGATGAAGCCAGCATGGAGTCCAAAAGGAAGGAGATGGTGGAAGACATGAAGAAACGTCATGTTAATTCTGCACTGATAGCCCAGAACATGAATTCTACATTTGCCTTACGTAGAAAAGAACTGATAGAGAAGGAGCCTGCAGTGAAGAATACAGTGGAAAGGTGGCCAGCCCTTTTCACACAGAGTCAGGTGAGTAAATATTCTTGTCTGCACTGGTTTTATGATCATTAAAGAAATAGTTTACCCAAAAATTAAAATTCATTTACTCAGGTAGTTCCTAACCTGTATAAATGTCTTTGTTCTGCTGAACACAAAAGAAGATATTTGTAAGAATGTCAGTAACCAAACGGATCTCATCCCCCATTTACTTCCTACTATGGTAGTAAATGGAGGATGAGATCTGTTTTGTTACTGGCAAACATCATCCTTTGTGTTCAGCAGAACTAAGACATTTATACAGGTTTGGAACTACCTGAGGGCAAGTAAATTATGATTTTTGAAAAAATTATCTGTTTAACCACGTTTTAGATTGATATTTAATTCATACTTGCACATATCAGTGAAAAGTGATTGCTTAATGTCAATTTGTCACAAATTTTTTTTTTAGATTCTTACAGAGTTTAGTCGCATATCTGGCAAAAACTTCGAATCAGAATTCTTTCAAGAACTGGACAAGTTCACTCAACGTTTCATCGATATCTTCAGGACTAAAGGTGGAGACATTGGCGCCAAACTTAAGAAGATTCTGCACCAGATTGAAAATGATGTAAGCTCCTCAGACACATCACAATTTTTTTATATTAAAACAACTGTTTCTTTTGCTGTTGTTCTTTGCTCTGTTTTGTGTTAGTGTCATGAGCTCTATTAAGTAGTAATTTTTATCACTTTGCAGAAATCCAACATCAACGCCAGACGAACCGCTGTTCTTCATGGACTACCATTCCTTCTCGGGGAGGACCCCACAGATTTTTACAAGACCTGTTTTGTAAGTAGTTTTGTCTGTGATGTGATTCTTATTTAACATTCAAAATGCTCTTTAAACAGTTTTGAGATCTGAACAGTCAGGAAACTGAAACAAAGAAAGGGGTAAGCAAGGACCGAAAAAAAAGAAAGAACCTGGGACCGAATTTGTCTACCCCAGGGGTAGAGAAAAGAAAGTTAAGATAAATTAAGAATAAAGACTGTAAGAAGACACATTTTATATTACATAAAGAAAGGAAATGAAAAACAATAGTAAGAAGGACAATAGACAGGAGGTCGGAAATTTAGATAGGTAGGAAGAATAAAGGACAGACGCAAGAGATAGTAAGTAAAAAAGGTAAGTACAGTAAAATAAATATAAAATACAGAAAGGAGATTAGATTGAAAGAAGGAAAAAATGGATATTTATATTTGACATTTATAGGTGATTTCAATCAATCAGTTCTCCATAATTATGTATTTTGATATTTTTTTGAATAGCAAATTATTGGTTTTATATATAATAATATAATTATTAATTAATTTATATAGCTGGCCTTCAGTTTGATTTATTGTCTTTTCATTCAGTGGTTTGAATGTCTGTATTCTTTCCTGCATCCACTGATGTGTCCTGATTGAAAAGGCTTGTATATTTAAACATATTATGGTGTTATTGTGACGCCCGCTCCGTCCGCTCCTCGTGTGTGCCACGCCCCCTAATTACCCACGTGTGATTTCCTGATCGTACCCAGTCGTGTCTTGTTTCCTGCTGCCTTGTTTCATGTATTTAAGTTCCTGATTTGTACTAACCCGTGTCTGTCAGTGATGTTAGTTGGCGTTCCATGTCTCCTGCTCCCGGTGTTCCTTTATTAAACCCCTTGTTTCGTCCCGAATCCTGCCTGCCTGCTTCCTGCTTCTCTGCTTCCCCGCACGATCGCCGCTCTACCCGCGATCGTTGCCGAACACCCGTGACAGAATGACAGACCACAAACAAGCAGCTTCCGTAACTGTGGAGGACTACCGCAGTTACGTCGATCAGCTGCTATTTTGGATCGCCCAGCCCGGCATCCGGGAAGATCCCCCGGCCTGGGATCTCATCAGCCGGAGCTGGGACATCCTGGACCGGCTGTCCCTGGAAAGGGACGCGCACCTCGCGGAGGAGGTGCGCGATAACTTCCAGCGGGTGGCCGAGCTCCGTAAAGAGCGGTGGGTTGCGCCACGCGAACCGGGGACCATCCTCCCGCCGTCCGCTTTCTCGGACAGTGCGCAGCCTACCCCCCTGACGGTGACGCGGAGAAGGAGGAAGAAGCAGACGGTCGCCCGGACGATCGTCCTAGGGGCGTGCGCTCTCGTCCCCGCCTCCTTCCCAGCTGGTGAGCTGGAGGCCACCCTGAACGACACGGAGGCCCTCAGCGCTGCCAAGCTGCCCTCCCAAGCAGCTTCCCCGGTCCGGAGAACACACCGGGTCACGGTACAGCTGGGACAGCCGCCTCCGCGACGAGCGGCAAAGGCCGAGCCTGAGGAGCTCCCTCTGCTCTTGCCTCCCACGCGGCCGCCTACGCCGTTCGCGCGGCCGCCTACGCCGTTCGCGCGGCCGCCTACGCCGTTCGCGCGGCCGCCATTGCCGGCGGACCCCGCTCCCGTGCAGCCGCCATTGCCGGCGGACCCCGCTCCCGTGCAGCCGCCATTGCCGGCGGACCCCGCTCCCGTGCAGCCGCCATTGCCGGCGGACCCCGCTCCCGTGCAGCCGCCATTGCCGGCGGACCCCGCTCCCGTGCAGGCGCCCCCACTGCAGCCGCCTGCTGCAGCTCCCGGGCAGGCGCCCCCACTGCAGCCGCCTGCTGCAGCTCCCGGGCAGGCGCCCCCACTGCAGCCACCTCCAGTTCCTGACCGCGCTCCAGTTCCTGACCGCGCTCCAGTTCCTGACCGCGCTCCAGTTCCTGACCGCGCTCCAGTTCCTGACCGCGCTCCAGTTCCTGCAGAGGCGCCCCCTCTGCAGCCGCCTGCTGCAGCTCCCGGGCAGGCGCCCCCTCTGCAGCCGCCTGCTGCAGCTCCCGGGCAGGCGCCCCCTCTGCAGCCGCCTGCTGCAGCTCCCGGGCAGGCGCCCCCACTGCAGCCAGCTCCCGTTCCTGACCGCGCTCCTGCCTCTTTGTCTGTTTTGCCTGTGTGTCTTGTTCCCTGTTCCCCGTTGATTTTATTTTTTGCTCTTGTCTTTCAGGTCCTGTTCTGCCTCGTCCCGTCTGTCGCCCCCTTCCTTGGCGCGCCCGGTGTAGCGTGCCTTTGGGGGGGGGGGTTCTGTGACGTCCGCTCCTCGTGTGTGCCACGCCCCCTAATTACCCACGTGTGATTTCCTGATCGTACCCAGTCGTGTCTTGTTTCCTGCTGCCTTGTTTCATGTATTTAAGTTCCTGATTTGTACTAACCCGTGTCTGTCAGTGATGTTAGTTGGCGTTCCATGTCTCCTGCTCCCGGTGTTCCTTTATTAAACCCCTTGTTTCGTCCCGAATCCTGCCTGCCTGCTTCTCTGCTTCCCCGCACGATCGCCGCTCTACCCGCGATCGTTGCCGAACACCCGTGACAGTTATTAATTTAGTTTCACATTTTAATGTGCATATCTGCTCTTAAAGATGTTTTGTGGCTTACTTTGACCTCATTATTGCTATTTGCCCTGTTTTTAGGACTGTGACGACAATGAAGACCTGTCTGACATTACAATTGGAATTCTGACGGTGATTCCTGAGCACTCTGCAACTGCAACACTACCCTACTCCCTGCATCTTGATGCCACAACAACAGCTATTATTTTGGAAGGTACCGTGGTTGTGGATAACGTGAAATCTTCCACAAGCAATGTGTCTGCTCTTTGGACTGATTTATGCTCTAAACTTAGAGTATCCTGCAGCTCTGAAGAGCACATTTGATTTCATACAGAGTGATTTTGTCTCTTGGCCATAAGTCACTCAAACCTAAAATCCAATCACTAAAAAATCGCTTGATGCAGTAATATGTCATTGTCATGATGTGAATGTTCAGTACTACACTGATAGTGTTTTCCAATTGTTGAAAAGGAAAAAAAGTTTACTTAATTTTAAAGTTAGTTTTAAAAAAGTTTTATTAGAAGACAATTTTTAAGAGAACTATATTAGGAAAGCTTTACTAAATTTACAGACTGGTCAGTGTTTGCAAACTCTGCTTTTGACCACTTTGTAAAGATATAAAAAAAAGAGAGAAGAATTTTATTGTCCTTTATTTTAAGTGCAGTATTTTTTTTTTTTTTTTTTTTTTTTTTTTTTTTTGTCTAAATTGTTTTTGGCAACCCATGTTGACAGGCATGCCTTAAGTAATGTCTATAGAGCAAATAAACATTCTAGTGTCGTGCTAAATCTGTCTTTGTATTCTTAGATCACCAGTACATTCTTAGATGTGTACTTAGAACTTTGAGTACACCTTGCTTGAGAAATTTAAGGCAATCAGTTTCCACAAATTCTTCTAGTAAAATGAACAAGCAGGTATGTCAAAACTTTTGTCTGAGTTCTGCTTATAAAGCTCAACTTAAAACTGTAAGTTAGCTTAACTTTTGAAATTTAGTTACCAGTACTGAAGTTTTATGGTAACATCTACAAATACGCAAGTTAACTCTACAAAGATGACGTAAGTAGAATCAAGTCAAAAAGTATGACCTAATTTGCTTGAGAATTTTGATGCAATCAGTTTCCATGCCTTTTCTAAGTAAAGTCAACTTATTACTTTTTACAGTGTACCCTTCCGAGTCTAGGTTCCTCTCAAGGTTTCTTCCTGCTACAGGGAGTTTTTCCTTGCCACTGTCGTCTCAGGTTTGCTTGGTGGGGTTCTGGCCGGTTAAATGTAAAGTGCTTTGTGACAATGACTGTATATAAATAAAATTGAATTGAAAATACTGACAATTGATGCCACTGTGGATCTAGGCAGGTGGGGCTGAACTCTTAGACCCGCTTCCCTCAGGGACAGACCATGATTTACAACATGGTCAAGTACTGTGGCTCTGATTTCATCAGTAACCATGGTTTTTCCTCTTCCTCTCCATTGATGTCTTCTTGCTCATCCTCTGCCTCTTGCTGCATCCAAATCCAAAGAGAGCCCCTTTTGTACATATGGCAAATTGGCACTAAACACACAAATTCCTAGATAGGTGCTTAGCTGAAATAACAGGCAGGTGTGTGTTTTCATTCAGCTTTCCAGCTTGGTGATCTAGAGGGATGGTGGTGGTCAGGTGGTTATGGATCTGGGCTCCCATTAGGAACATCGGAAGACTGTGAGTTCATTCCCAGCGGGTGCCACCATTGTGCCCTTGAGCAAGGCAGTTAACCACATCTTGCTGCAAGGGGACTGTCCCTGTAGTTACAGTACAGTACTTCACTGTAAGTCGCTTTGGATATAAGTGTCTGCTAAATGAATAAATGTAAATGTTATACTGTAATATGTGTTGCCATACCCACTGTTTTTGCACAGAATACATTGTATTGCATTGCAAAAAGGAAAGGGACATTCCATTGCCTCATTTGTATAGATCGTATAGATGATAACAAAGCAGCAAACAAAAACAAAATTACAAAATTTCTGCTAAAAGCATAATTATTTGTGTTAGTGCAAGTGCATAGTGTCCAATGTCTGTCAAAATGCAGCATATTTCAATTTACAGTGCTCTGAATTTCATTAGGTTTTGACCTGAAAGTTGAGTTTTATCAGGTTTTTTTAGCAGATTATCTAAACGTCTGAAATCTTCTGTAGTTGTGTAAATTTTTGCTGGTGGCAAACACTGACTGAAAGTGTTCATGGAATTTGGGGGAAGTGGTGATTGAATACATATTGTGTCAAAGCAATGCAAAAATATACATAATTTAGCTCACATAGTCCAATGGTATGGTGCATGTGTTAAGTGTTTTGAAAAAGTGGACATGGTATTGACACACGCGTTAAAATGATTGGAAAAAAACTGTAAATCTTGTTTTAAATTATATTTATAGATAAAGGTGATGTAATTGCATTACCAATGCAAAAACAAGAAACAAATTCACTTATTTAACAAAATAAGTTAACGACGATGCCAGTTCCTACTGAGGAAAAAGTTAACACACCCTCATATCCATTACTTAATCAGGTGAAAATTACCATTATTTCTGAGGTTTTTTGGTGGAGCCTGTCTTATTTAAGTTACAGACATTTAGTTTGGTTTGCTCTTGTTTGTTGAAGTGAGTGGTATCACCATGGTATGATCAAAAGAGCCTGAGAAGTTCTACATTCATGTATACCATCCATGATAGATATGCGAATTAATATGTTCTACGTTCATCCCCCCCCGCAATCCTGTAGGATAAGCGATTTGGAAAATGGATGGATGGATGTTCTACTTTCATGCAAAATGTATATTAAATTAATGTTTTGTCAATCATATAACACATTTTACAGTAATGTACAATGCATGTGAAATTAATGTTTTGAGCAGTACTAGTTTTTATGCAAAATGCTTTGAATTAACTCAATGGAATTGTGGACAGTGGTTCTATACAACTAGAGTATTTTGGAACAGAACCCACCTTTTCGACTGATGCATTCATTTTTCTGACAACATAACATGAATTTTCTCTTGTCTAATTAAACCAACTGAATATTTAGAGATAATGGCATAGCCAAGGAGATGAACTGCAAGTAATTTAAGGGGCCTCTTTTCCACAAGTCAGACAGACAAAGATGGCAGGAAGAAAGGAAGAAATTATTTACATTTTTATACTTCAAAGGGTGAATAAAATTTTTGTTCTGGATGTTCTCTAGGCTTCCCTTTAATTGAGGGTAGATTCCGAATAAATGGAAATATTAAAATATACATATGCAAATATTGTCATAACTGGACATAATTTGAATTATTTTGTTGTACACATGTACTTATTGTTCTCTTTTTTTAAGAGTCATTTGGAGCACACCGATATACACACATGGACAAATTTATTGGTAGCCTTACAGCTCATTGAACTGTTTCATTTTTCCTGAAAAGTGATTCAACTAAAAGCAACAGTTTAATATATACCTGCATACCTTTAGTGCGTGATGGAGTAAGGTTTTCAAGCTTTTCATCAGCCATTCAGCCAATTTAAAGGGAAAGAACACGCTACTTGTTTGTACACATTTTGTGCACCACACTGAACATGGACCAGAGAAAGCTGAGAGAGAGCTGCCTGAGGAGCTCAGAAATAAGATTACAAATAACCATGTTAAAGGTAAAGCCTATAAAACCATCTCCAAGCAGCTTCATGTTCCTGTTACCACAGTTGCCAATATTATAAAAAAGTACAAGGTTCAAGGGATTGTAGCAAACAATGCAGGACGCAGAAGCAAAAAGAAATGCAAGCCCAGGTTGATCAGAAGGATAGTGCGGGTGGTAGAAAAAGAGCCAAGGAAACCATCCAAAATCATTCAAGCTGAATTTCAGAAAATGATGTATCTTGACCTCAATCACCATCTGTCACATATTGAACAATCATGGGCTCCATGGAACAGGACCCAGGAGGGCTCCACTATTGACAGAAAAAAAACAGAGTGGAATTCACCAAAATGCATATTGACAAGCCCCAAACTTTCTGGGAGAAAATGAGACTGTTAATCACTTTGGACTGATGAGACAAAACTGGAGCTTTCTGGCCCAGTTTCCCATCACAGTTCCCTGAGTCACATCAGCTCGATGTTTACAGAAGGAAAAATGAATCTTTAGAAGAAAAGAGCACCATATCTACTGTGAAATACGGAGGGGGCTCGGTTTTGTTTTGGGGGTGTTTTGCTGCATCTGATATGGGGAACCTTAAATTTCTGCAGGGCACAAAGAAGTCTCAAGACTACCAAGGGATTCTGGAGTGAAAGATACTGCCCAGTGTCAGAAAACTCAGCCTTAATTGCATTACAAGGGTCCTGCAACAGGATAATGACTCAAAACATGCCGCTAAAAGCACTTAAAAATGGCGGAGAAAACAAACATTGGACTATTCTTAAATGACCTCCATGAGCCCAGATCTTAATCGTATGCGTGTGCTTGTCATTTCAGTTTAGTCAACTGATGGTTGGTCAGCAGTCAACAGTTTAGTCAGACCTTAAATGTTCCATGTTATTTCTAAAAGGATTTTCTTTATGATCACAGTCCACACTTTTATTTGTAAAACACTGATACCTAACAACATATTAATATAGTTACTTTCATCTTCACAACCTTCCTGTTCCATATATTTTGTTTGTTATAAATCTATTTGTTTTACTGTATGTTATATTGATGTGATTCAGACTAACTGACCTTGATGCATGGCATATCATCTTCTGGCACCCACTGCCCCCCCCCAGCTCCTTCTGTTCAGCATTCCTACCCTCACCTGGGCCAGTATCAAGAAGATGCCCCCTTTGATCAAGTTTCGCTTGTGACTGCTTGTCATTTTCATTAAGTCATTGTAAGCACTTATATTTAAATGCTGGCCTTAAATATTACATATTATTTCTAAAACACTTATCTTTAATTACAAGCTATGCTACAAAATTTTGTGTAAATATTGAGACATGTAAAATTCTATTTAAGAATTCTAAATGTTTGTATATATTGTATAATGTTGTCATTCTCAGACCTTGCCTGTTTGATTATACGGATGCTTTTTATTTGAGTCTGACTGTGAAAAGTTTAATAAATGCACCCTGGATCCTCATGTTTTTATTATTTTTAACAGTGTTGTTATATGTGTGATGATGACTGTAATCTTTGTGCATTTCTGAAATCCTTTCATGCTTTGGTGGCTGTTTTAACTGATACTGTGTCTATCTAGCAGATGCACCCTTTTGCTTAAAGTTTCATTTTAAAGTAGATTTTTTCCCTAGCTATTAACTGCTTGCTTTCGTTTCTAACACATTACCCAGTCTACAGTACATCAGTATAGATATCCAGAATGATTTTTTCCCCATTGATATCTGACGTGTTTTCAAAGTGTTACATTAATTTTTTTGAGCAGTGTATAATATTGCATGCACAAAGATGACATTTCACAAGCCTCCTCCAGTAGCAAAACGTTATTCTCACTTTGAAGCCTCTATCACTGTGAAATGACCAGCTAGTACTTAATTTGTGACAAGCTTTACAAGTATGCAGGCAGACAGTCACTTACTGCACAAATATGACTGACCGGACGTTCTTAATGGTGCCAATCGATAATGCAAATAGTGAGGCTCTGCTTAATTTTTGGCTTTTTGCCACCAGTAGCTTTAGATTCTTAAGGGGCAGATGATAAAAAGGTTGATGGTAAAAATGCCAGGCAGGAATAATGTAATGCTTGTAGTAACATTTGAAAAAGATCATTGAGAAGCACTCCAGTGTTTTCTTTAGAGGTTTGTAATTGGACCAAATGAGGTTAATCCATCAAAATGTCAGACTGAAATGGTTTGCATCACCTGACATCATCACTTACTTGGTACAACCAGCTGTGGCTTAATCAATACTTACTGGATTAATTGAAACATTGACTTTATTATAACATCAATAATGGGTGATTGACACTAGCAATTTATGGGGGAATTTATGGGGGGAAAAGGAGTGGAGAAGCAGCAGATGTCAGGAGAAACCTAAAGAGCAGCCTTCACTCAAGGTAACTTCTCATACACAAACCTTACAGCTTTTAGATAGTCACATGCAGCTAAAGAAATACTCAGTGCTAGAACCAAACAGTGCAAGCAAAGGGAAGCTGTGAGCCATCTATGCAACGCTATATAAGTAGGGTTGAGATTAATTAAAGCATACAGGCAATGGTGTGTGTGTGTGCATGTGCATGAGCTCCAGAGAGGCCACATTTATTAAATAAGAATCTGGCTGAAGCTGGGAGATGGGGGACACTCAGAGACTGCAGGAAAACAGCAGACGGCTGCCTGTGTCCATGCAGGCCAGCTTACTCAGGAAATGAAATCCAGGTAAAAGCAAACAAGCCCACAAATCTTTCTTTTCTTGAATTTTCTTTCATTTTTTGAAGTTTTTTTTTTTTTTTGAAATTTCAACCTTCTAGTGGTCCTGACAGGCGGAACATTGTTTATCAAAATTAATCCACTAATGTCATAATCTTGAGGAGTAAACCAACATAACATTAATGTTTAATTCAATGCATCGTACATTGCGCATATTTGAATTTGAAAGTTCAAGGGCCATTAGTCCTTTATAAGCATGTTAATATTTTTTATTATTGTTATTTTTGGTAGAAAAAGATTTTGAACATTATTCTTGTACTGACTGCATAATTTTTGTCATGCCTTGCCCACCTGCAAACCCAGTCCTCCCTTCCCCCCCGGTGGTGGCCAAACCAGCCACGTCTGACTCCTGTCAGCCCTGCTTCTTATTATGTTTTTTTTTTTATTCTTTCAACTGTTAGTTTTAAACTACTCAAAAAACAATCATATGATAAGTCAAAGATTATATTCTGCTGCAAAAAAAATAGTTGTACCTTCTACATTCTGAGAGAGATGAAGCTCCCAGTACAGTTGCCTTATCCCTTTGATTAGCTTTGACCTACACTGTCATTACCCTACACTGTACTTAAATTAAATAATCTGAGGCCAGTAATGAATGCTTCAGTTCATCACCATTTTAGATAAATCGATAGTCTCTCAGTTGAAACAACAGAGTAGAGGGGGCTTTTGGAGGACAAACAAAACCTGAGTGGATCAGCCTCTGCTCCTTTACAGTAAGTGTTTTTTTTTAGTATGACCTCACCACTTATCTTTATAAAACATACTCACTGGCCACTTTATTAGGTACATTTTGCTAGTGCAGGTTGGACTCACTTTTGTCAAGAGAACTGCTTTCATTTTCCATGGCATAGATTCAGCAAGGTGCTTGACACTCAGAGACTTTGAATCCATTTTGACACAATAGCATCAGGCACTTGCTTCAGATTTGTCTGCTGTACCTGGTAACACTTTATTTGAGGGGGCACAAATATAAAACAGGAAGAAATATAGTAACTGCTTGAGAAAAAAGATGCATCATGATTCATTAATAATGTACAAACATGAGATCAGTATTTCACTTGTGTTATTCATTACTTATTCCTTCAGTAGTTAGTTCGGTATTTCACAAAGGTTCCCAGAATTAACAGATATAGTAACAAATATAGTAACTGCTTGAGGTAAAACATCATGATTCATTAATGATGAATTAACAGGAAATCAGTGTAGGATCACACATGCACATACGACAGAGCTTAGATTCCAGGTGGCCTGAGACAAGACCTACCCTGGTACGAGAGGCACACATTGGCCTAGGCATCAAAGGGGGGTTAGTGACCCCACACACATAAACACACAGATAACAAAGGAGGCTGCAATCCAACTTTTATGGACCAAAGATTTAGGGACCTACAGACAGCAGAGTGGATCTCAAGGATAGAGGTCCCTCGACTTGGCACACAACCCCCTCCCCGCACATCCTGCCTTACATACCACTTACTGTACCTAACACCCTCAAGAAAGTTTCTTTTAAGTATGGCTTTTGTATACCCTGTATATTGATTTGCTCATGACTACTAGTCTCAATATCCAGATAGGTTATGTTTGTGTGTGTCCTTATACAATCTTAGTGTTTTGTGTGCCACCCTTATAACCTTGTTCACGGGGTATCACCTATTTTACCCCTCCGACTTGAACACGTATATAAATTTGAATAAATAAATATGTATAGCTACCGCTGCATATATGTTCTCATGGTTATACCAGAAGAATCTTGAAAATTAAATAGTGTAACCAGGTATCTTAGAGTTTCCTAACTATCAGAGGTTCTTTCTTTGTTTAATAACACTCCCCCCCCCCTTATTCTTCCACTTTCCTCTGTGGCCCTTATCTGATCTTTGTGGTCCGTTAGCATTTCTTTGTCCTACTATTCTGCATTAAAATAACTAAATTTGGACATTATCAATTCTGGAGAGAAGATCAATTGGGATTAAGCCACACCAACCAAAATATGTTGTTCCCAGATGTGCAATTTAAATTGGTATTACCACCAACTAATGACCACGCCAATCTAAGGGTAACATGTGCTGTTTGAATGTGAATATGTAATGTAATCTCTGTACAATTTACCCAAAGTGTAACATCTTTTGAGGTGCAACCCAAAACACCTATACTATATACTGATGTGAGTCAGTACATACACCATGTAAGAAGTTGCTAATTAATTAACCCGGGTCCTGCTAAACACTGTGCTAACATGCCATCCCCATGCAGTGCTACCAATGTTTTTAAATCTTTCAACTTTATCTTTTCAACCCACAATATACACTAAATTTAAATGATAAGATATATATTTTAGGGGCAGCATGGTGGTGCAGTGGTTAGCACTGTTGCCTCACACCTCTGGGACCCGGGTTGGAGTCTCTGCCTGGGTTACATGTGTGTGGAGTTTGCATGTTCTCCTCATGTCGTCGTGGGGTTTCCTCCAGGTACTCCGGTTTCCCCCCACAGTCCAAAAACATGCTGAGGCTAATTGAAGTTACTAAATTGCCCGTAGGTGTGCATGTGTGAGTGAATGGTGCATGAGTGTGCCCTGTGATGGGCTGGCCCCCAATCCTGGGTTGTTCCCTGCCTCGTGCCCATTGCTTCCGGGATAGGCTCCGGACCCCCCGCGACCCAGTAGGATAAGCGGTTTGGAAAATGGATGGATGGATGGATATATATTTTTGGTTAGTTTTGTCTTGCCCTGAATTTGATGGAAAAACTTTTGTTTATTTCAGAAATAAATGCTAATTTAACAAAACCGATTAATTATCCCAGAGGCAAAAATCAACAGTTTAGACAATGAAGTTGAATATTTTGAATCTGTCTTCAAATTAATTCAATTACAAAGAGAAATATCTGAGAAACTGGGTATGTTATAGTAGTGAGTTGATAGAATGACCCATATACTCACCTTTATTTTAATTGTACATTAATTTAGGGATTCAATGTGTAATTATTTAAGGAATGAAGTGTGATGCTATGTGTGATTAATGAATTGTGAAGCAAATAATGCTGATTTCCTCATATCTAATATTCAGTACTTATCATTAACATGTTGAATGTGGAAGAAATATGACAAGGATCAAATCATTACGGCCAAACAACTGGGTCAGAGCATCTCCCTGGTGAGAACCTGGTGAGAGTGGTCCAAGGAGGAAAAAAAACATGATCCGCAGATAGGGTATTGGGCATCTTGAAGGATTCTGATCATTCTTTTCTCTTGCCTTGCCACTATCAGCAGGTTCAGGGATGTAAACATCTGAAACATTCTAACAGGTTTAATCTGAAGGTGTGGTACCTTCTGATTGGAAGCACGCCTTCATAACGCCCATTTTCAAAAAAGGGGATAGAAGTAATTTGTCTAACTACAGGTCAATCAGTCTAACTTGTATAACTGGTAAAGTTATGGAGGCTATAATCAAAGAGAAAATGGTAGATTACCTGGACTCCAATAACATTTTGCGGGATAGCCAGCATGATTTAGGAGAGGTAGATCCTGTTTAACAAATCTGTTGGAGTTTTTTGAGGAAGCTACTCAGGAAGTTGATGATAAGAATGCCTATAATGTCATCTACTTAGATTTCCAAAAGGCTTTTGATGTTGTCCCCCACAAGAGGCTCCTACTTAAACTCAAAGCGACAGGTATTTTAGGTACCGTAGCGACCTGGATTGATAACTGGTTAACAGATAGGAAACAGCGAGTAGTTATAAGAGGCACAATGTCACAGTGGGCTTGTGTTCATAGTGGGGTACCGCAGGGTTCGATTTTAGGACCACTATTGTTCCTAATTTACATAAATGATATGGATACCAATATATACAGTAAACTGGTGAAATTTGCAGATGACACCAAGGTGGGTGGTGTAGCTGATACTGAATTAGCGGCTCAGCAGCTACAGCGGGATCTTGATTTAATTAGTGACTGGGCCGATACCTGGCAGATGAAATTTAACGTCGATAAATGTAAGGTACTCCATCTAGGGAGCAGAAATATAAAGTACAGGTATTTCATGGGTGTCACTGAAATAAAGGTAGCTGATCATGAGAAAGACCTTAGTGTGTATGTTGATGCTTCCATGTCCCATTCTCGCCAGTGTGGGGAAGCAATAAAAAAGGCCAATAGGATGTTGGGGTATATCTCCAGGTGTGTGGAGTTTAAGTCAAGGGAGGTAATGCTAAGATTATACAATTCCTTGGTGAGACCTCACCTAGAATATTGTGTGCAGGTTTGGTCACCATATCTTAAAAAGGACATTGTGGCCTTAGAAAAGGTGCAGCGTAGGGCCACAAAAATGATTCCTGGTCTTAGAGGAATGTCATACGAGGAACGGTTACTTGAGCTAAATCTGTTCAGTCTCAAGCAAAGGAGACTGAGGGGGGACATGATCCAGGTATATAAGATTCTAACAGGTTTGGATGCTGTTCAACCAAATAGTTACTTCAGCATTAGTTTAAATACACGAACTCGTGGCCATAGGTGGAAATTAGCGGAAAAACATTTCAAGCTGGATTTAAGGAAGATTTAAGATTTAAGTCAGAGTATGGAATAGCCTTCCTGATAATGTAGTGCAAGCTGAATCCTTGGGTTCCTTTCAATCAGAGTTAGATAAGATTTTAACGACTCTGAGCTATTAGTTTAGTTCTCCCCAAGCGAGCTTGATGGGCCAAATGGCCTCCTCTCATTTGTAAAGTTCTTATGTTCTTATGTTCTTATCTGGACACCAAGATTCAGGGGCAATTTTTATCCAGAGGTCATAAGACTACTTAGCGGTTATTGTTTTTTACTGCATTTTAATATTTTAAATTGTTCTTTGTATATCACTTCTTATGGGTTTGTGAGTTAAAACACAAGCAAGAATTTCACTTTACATAAATTTCCAAAAGCTTTAATCATTTGCCTGTGAAACAGATTTAATTTTTTAACTTGCTCCCTATGACTTACTTTGGTCAGAATCACATGCAAGACTATGTAAAGCAAGGACTTGGGAAGAGGCAGGGACTTAATTTTGGTTTTGGTGTTTGAGAAATGAGAACAGGATGGGGGGGGGGGTATACATAGAAAATAGCCATTCAGTTTCAACAAAATCATATTGTGAGACAAAATGTAATGTGATTTATATTAGGAGCAAAGGCAGTAGAGCTACCCATAAGTTACCATGCCTTTATAAAGCAATGCATACATTCAAACTTGTCTTGAATTAAAAGAAAAAAGCATAAAACATTAAGAAATTGTGCATTCAAAAAATTCTTGAACAAAAACAAGGAATAAATTGTGTTTGAGTTAGTCTGTTGTCTCTGTCCATGTTATTTGTGATTTTATTGCTTTCATTTTTATTTGTAATAATTACCTTTTGTTTGTTTTTCATTCCTTTTTTAAGCATCCTTGGGTTGGTGAAAGGTGCTACATAAATTAAACTACTTCTTATTGTAGTTGTCGTACCCTAAACCTACAACCTGTAATTACAAAGCCACCAAATACAAAATAAAAATCAGTAAATGTAACAGAACACTAATCTCAGAAGTAGGGATGTAACGATGCACTCAACTCGCGATTTGATATGATTCACGATTCTGAGCTCACGATACGATTTTCTCACGATTTTTTAACAGAATGAGCTGCAGACAAATTTATTCAAAAATATTCCTTTATTTATCTTTCTACATGTCCTCTTTTTAACAGTGCAACTGAAATTGAATAAAATACTGTAAAAAAAAATACCCAATCAATATAAATAAAAAAAATGTTTAAAAAAATAAACGTTAATGCTTTAAATTAACTGCACCTTCATAATACTTTTATATTGCATTCATAAAACGTTCAGTACACCTTCATAATGTATTCATTAAGTATTCAGAAATCATTCATAAACATCATGCTTGTATACCTTTACATCCTAACATCCATTAACAGCTGTAATATACATCAATAACAAACCCATCCATCCATCCATCCATCATCTTCCGCTTAATCCGGGGTCAGGTCGTGGGGGCAGCAGTCTCAGCAGGGAGGCTCAGGCTTACCTCTCCCCGGCCACTTTATCCAGCTCCTCTGGGGGGATCCCGAGGCGTTCCCAGGCCAGCCGAGACCCTGGGTCTTCCCAATGGGACATGCCCGTAACACTTCACCAGGGAGGCGTTCAGGAGGCATCCTAAGCAGATGCCCGAGCCACCTCATCTGGCTCCTCTCGATGCGGAGGAGCAGTGGCTCTACTCTGAGTCCCTCCCGAATGACTGAGCTCCTCACCCTATCTCTAAGGGAGAGCCCAGCCACGCTGCGGAGGAAACTCATTTCGGCCGCTTGCACCCTCAATCTCGTTCTTTCAGTCACTACCCATAGCTCATGACCATAGGTGAGGGTAGGAACATGGTTCGAATGGTAAATTGAGAGCTTTGCCTTTTGGCTCAGCTCTCTCTTCACTATGACAGACCGATGCAGCGCCCGCATCACTGCTGACGCCACACCGATCCACCTGTTGATCTCCCGCTCCATTGTTCCCCCACTCGTGAACAAGACCTCGAGATACTTAAACTCCTCCACTTAGGGGAGGACCCCATCCCCAACCCGGAGAGAGCATTCTACCCTTTTCTGGCTGAGAACCATGGTCTCGGATTTGGAGGTGCTGATCCTCATCGCAGCCACTTCACACTCGGCTGCGAACTGTCCCCGTGAGAGTCAAAGGTCACGGTCCGATGAGGCCAGCAGAACCACATCATCTGCAAAAAGCAGAGACCTGATCCTGAGGTCACCAAACTGGACACCCTCAATGCCCTGGCTGTGCCTAGAAATTCTGTCCATAAAAACTATGAACAAAATCGGTGACAAAGGGCAGCCCTGACGGAGTCCAACCCTCACCGGAAACAAGTCCGAAATATTGCCACCCATACGGGCCAGGCTCTGGCACTGGCCATACAGGGACCGAACCACCCTTAAAAGGAAGCCCGGTACCCCATACTCCTGGAGCACCCCCCACAGCACTCCCCGAGGGACACGGTCGAATGCCTTCTCCAAGTCCACAAAACACATGTAGACTGGTCGGGCAAACTTACGCAACATCCAGAGCATTGAGGAACTCCGGACGAATCTCATCCACCCCGTCCTGGCCACCGAGGAGCTTTTTAACCACCTCAGCGACCTCCGCCCCAGAGATAGGCGAGTCCACCCCCAAGTCCCCACACTCTGCTTCCATATCGGAAGGTGGAATTGAGGAGGTCTTCGAAGTATTCCCTCTACCGACCCAGAACGTCCTAAGTTGAGGTCAGCAGCTCACCATCCCCGCCATAAACAGTGTTGATGTTGCACTGCTTTCCCGCCTTGAGCCGCCAGATGGTGGACCAGAACCTCCTTGAAGCCATCCGGAAGTAATTTTCCATGGCCTCACCAAACTCCTTTCACACCCAAGTTTTTGCCTCAGCAACTACCAAAGCCGCATCCCGCTTCGCCTGCTGGTTGCCGTCAGCTGCTTCTGGAGTCCCACAGGCCAAAAAGGCCCGATAGGACTCCTTCTTTAGCTTGACGGCATCCCTCACCACCGCTGTCCACCAGCGGGTTTGGGGATTGCCGCCGTGACGTTCCCAGCAGACCCTCACTATACGCTTGGGCCTGCCAGGCCTGGCCGGCTTCGTCCCCCACCAGCGGAGCCAACCCACCACCAGGTAGTGATCAGTTGACAGCTCCGCCCCTCTCTTCACCCGAGAGTCCAAGACATGCGGCCGCAAGTCCGACGACACGACTACAAAGTTGATCATCGAACTGCGTCGAGGTGAGTCCGACTATATCTAGCCGGAACTTCACAACCTCGCGCACCAGCTCAGGCTCCTGCCCCACCAGAGAGGTGACATTCCATGTCCCTAGAGCTAGCTTCTGTAGCCTAGGATCGGAACGCCAAGGTCCCCGCCTTTGGCCGCCGCCCAGCTTGCATCACACCCGACCTCTATGGCCCCTCCCATGGGTGGTGAGCCCATTGGAGGGGGGACAACATGCCTTGTTCGGGCTGTGCCCGACCAGGCCCCGTGAGTGTAGGCCTGGCGCACGCCCTGGAGTCCCACCCCCCGGCCTGGCTCCAGGAAGGGGGCCCCGGTGACCCGCGTCCGGGCAAGGAAAATCGTGGGTCCAAAATCTGTTTCTTCATTGGAGTCTTCTGAGCCGCACTGTTCACAGGACCTGTTTGCCTTGGGTGACCCTACCAGGGGCATAAAGTTCCAGACAACATAGCTCCTGAGATCACTGGAACACGCAAACCCCTCCACCACGATAAGGTGTCGGCTCCAGGAGAGGATCAATAACAAACATTATATAATAATAACATTTATTATTATAAATAATGTATTTACATAACCGTAAATCATGTAATGTTTGTTATTCATGTAGAGGCACACTGAAAGTTCTACAATCGCATAATGAATGCATAATAAAGGTGCACTTGATATAAAGCTTTACCAAATAAACTAAGGCTTGCATGTGTAGCTTTTTAGTGTGGTTTGCCGTTTTAATAATCTACGCTCTGGCGGTGGTGAATTGAGCTCACTGAGGTGCCGGTGGACATGCTGAAGCATGTTCGTTGTGCTACTGTGTATGTTATCACTCATACAATGTTTGCACACAGTTTTTGTCTTGTCTGTGCTTTTCTCACCATTTTCATTTGTGGTTACCAGAAAGCTAAAATACTGCCACACCGCTGATTTAAGATCGGGGGGTGTGTCCTCAATTTCAAATTCACTCACCAAAAACTAATGTACGACGTGAATACGCAATGACATCCATGCATCCATTTTCCAAACCGCTTATCCTTCTGGGTCGCGGGGGATCCAGAGCCTATCCCGGAAGTGATGGGCATGAGGCAGGGAACAACCCAGGGCGGGGGGCCAGCCCATCACAGGGCACACTCACACACCATTCACTCACACATGCACTCCTACAGTATTAACTCCAATTAGCCTCAGCATGTTTTTGGACTGTGTGGGAAACCGGAGTACCCAGCAGAAACCCCACGACGACATGAGGAGAACATGAAAACTGCGCAAACATGTAACCCAGACAGAAACTAAAACACAGGTACCAGAGGCATGAGGCAGCAGTGCTAACCACTGCACCACCAGCCCAGCATTATGTAGCTGTTATATCAGGGCTGCCCAAGCTCGGCATTACATAGCTGTTATATCAGGGCTGCCCAAGCTCGGCATTACATAGCTGTTATATCAGGGGTACCCAAACCCGGCATTACAGTATATAGTCATTACACCATGGGTGCCTGACCTGGGAGTCGATATTGGCATATTTCCAGGTCGACTGCAGGAGAGGATTAATGGTTAGTTACTTATTTTGCTGATTGTGATATACTGTACCAAGGGGGATCTCGCTTCCCCTGGAAAATTCCCAGGCAGCTTTTTGTTGCCTATCCACCCCTAGTAGGATTTGGTTGGAGTTGGCTTGTTGCCTGAGGCTAAAATGCCAACTAAAAGTTTCATTCTCAAATTTCACTTTACCAATCAAAGCGTATGTAGGCAGATAAATGATGGCAATAAACATTCAGCATTAGTCTCTAAAACTGTTTGTTATGTCTCTGTTTATTCAGTGGATCATAAACTAAGCAATGCTTTTCTATTTCATTTTCTCTTTATTTCAATGAAATAATATACCGTATACGTATATAAACCATGCATCAATGTCTATCAGATAACTTCAACAAATTATCAAATGGATGGATGCACAATCATAGATATTCATTTCCAACTGGCACTAACCATGTATCCCTTCACAATACTAAGACATAGAAAAGTCCCCAAAGAACACCCCTACAGTACATTCACACATCATAGAGACTCTAATCTCAACATTTCTAATATATTTAAATAATTTGTAGTGCCTGCAAATTTTTATATTAGATGGCACTAAAAATTTAGAAATCTCGATAGGCACAAGTACTTTTACTTCATAAAAAGGATACCAAGACTTTCAACATTTACACATCAAATTATGACATATCTGAGTAGCCCAGAATGTCCTGAAAACAGAAACATACAGCAATATGTGGCTAACTCCTGTACATACCATATAATAAACCTAAAATCAAAGGATATAAAAATCCTCAAAAATTGATAGATTTGAAAGGGTTAAATAGTTTAAAGGAAATTGATTAATAAAAATCATCTGTCGAACATAATTTGAATTTCTAGGCATTTGCACGGTTACAGCACTCCACTCACCCCTGGTCTCAAAACAAGATCAGAGTCAGAGAGTCAGAGAGAGTTTTTATTGTCAATTCCTTTACATGTACTAGCCATATAAAGATATCGAGATTACGTTTCCCACTGTCCCTTGCGTACATTAGACAAACAATACAGGACAGGACGAACTATAAAGTGCACAGAACATTTTCTAACGCTATTTATAAACACTAAAAATACAGTGGACAGACAATACAGGACAGACAAACAAGTGTCCAAGTACAGCACAACAGTATAAGTACAGCACAACAGAAAACATGTATGTACAGTAAGCAGTGAGTGAACAACATGTAAAGTGCATGTGGATTGAACTTAAGAAAGACTTAAAGTCAGGAACTGGCAGCAATGAGTTTTCAGTGCAAAGTCAATAGCAGCATTGATAAATAAAAATGAAAATAGCAGCAGGTTGTGCAATTTCCATATATGAAGAAAGTCTTCCTATTTTGTGAGTCCGAATTGTTTACTCTGGGGCTGGAAAGAAGAAGAAGAGGATAAGACAGCAAGATTGGATATATGAAAAGAAGCATTCAATTAAAAGCGACATTTCATTGTTTTTGATTGATAACATCCAAAGTGAGACACTTCACGGGTGTACACACCACTTACAAACTGCAAATTATCTTACAATCACAGGAATAAATGAATGAATGAAATAATGTTGATAAAACTGAAGTATTCTTAAGAAAACAAGTGAAACTTCATGTTTTAATATTCTGAATGCCTTGTATATAATAAAGTGAAGTAACAGGTTCAGACCTCATCACATATCCAAAAGCCTCCACAGAAACTTGTAAAGTCATGATGTGGTATACATCTCTTGACTCAAAATGCCCTACGACTAATGTGTCATGGCAGAAATATTAGAAAGAATGAATTCGAGCACATAATTGAACTGCATCTTGATTGCTCTACTGGCTTCCAGTTTTAAATGCCCAATACTCACTGAAGCACTTTCTTTAGTAAAAACAGTGTCAGAGTCTCAGAATCCAGGCCATTAACTTGGTTCTTTTCAGGCACTGACTATGGCCTCATTCTCTCAAAAGCTGTCAGGCTCATTACTGCAGGGATCACCAGCACTCACTGCTGTCTCACTCCCTCACTCTTCATGCCCCACTTTTGAGCATCCTGCACTGAAAAACTAGCATGCCACTCTGTGATGAACATACATGACTAGAACCATCTGACTTTCCTTGGTGGGTAATAAATATCTGTCCCTCATTTCCTGTGCATGGCTTTGTGTGTGTCTGTGTGGGTTATGTATATTTTACATTGTAGGGACCAACTGACACCACAATGCAATAAAAACCTGTTATTTTGACGTTGTGGGGACCATTTTTTTGTGCAACACTAACAATATTCAATGGGACTGTCATGGCAACTTTGCAGAACAGAAAGGGCACACTCCTGGTTTTTAACAAACTACTCATTTCCCAATTATTATAGCAGCTGTGTTTCTGCCCCCTTTTCACATGTTACATGATGTAAGTCCTAGCACAACAGGAGAGGGTTTTTGTATTCTGAGATAAAATCCTGCAGGCACCCTTTAGCTCTCATATTGCCAGCTCGCAGGCCAGAATCGGCCTACAGTATGAGGTGGTTTTATGCGGCATGTTACATGTTTTTAATTCATTATTAAATTTGGTACACAAGTTAGTATTTCATTTTCTGTTTGTAATTTTTTATTTAAATCACCTGCATAGACTGAAATTGTTTTATGTTACATTATTTATTCCTCTCTCTGCTGCGACATTCGGATGGTAGGGTCAGAATTTGGCGTCAACAACATGAAAGCATGGATCCATCCTGCCTTGTATCAACGGTTCAGGCTGGTGGTGGTGGTGTAATGGTGTCATTTGGGACACATTTTCTTGGCACACATTGGGCCCCTTAGTACTAATTGATCATCGTTGCAATGCCACAGCCTACCTGAGTATTGTTGCTGACCATGTCCATCCCTTTATGACCACAGTGTACCCATCTTCTGATGGCTACTTCCAGCAGGATAATGCACCATGTCATAAAGCTCGAATCATCTCAGACTGGTTTCTTGAACATGACAAAGAGTTCACTGTACTCAAATGGCCTCCACAGTCACCAGATCTCAATCCAATAGAGCACCTTTGCTATGTGGTGGAACGGGAGATTCGCATCATGGATGTGCAGCCGACAAATCTGCAGCAACTGTGTGATGCTATCATGTCAATATGAAACAATATCTCTGAGGAATGTTTCCAGTACCTTGTTGAATCTATGCCACGAAGGATTAAGGCAGTTCTGAAGGCAAAAGGGGGTCCAACCCGGTACTAGCAAGGTGTACCTAATAAAGTGGCCTGTGAGTGTATATATATATATATATATATATATATATATATATATATATATATATATATATATATATATACTTGTATATGTATATATGTACAAGTGTGTGTGTGTGTGTACATATATATATATGTACACACACAAATTAAAAGTGTATAAATGAACAATACAATATAATAAGCAATCTAAATCTTATATAGAGAAAATACAAAGATTACGTAAAAATATATACCACAGAGTGTACATTTGTACATGTAGTTGCAATACTGTAGGTGTTTAGCAGTGTGACAGTTCAGCTGTTTAGGAGGGAGGTGGCGAGGGGAAAGAAGCTGTTCCTGTGTCGGGTGTCCTGGTCTGCAGGCATCTATATCGTCTGCCAGAAAGCAGCAGATCAAAAAGTCTGTATCCATGTGTGTGTCTGTGTGTCATGGAGAACAAGATGGGTTAAGCAAAAAAAGAATTTCCCCATGATGGATCAATAAAGTGTCATTCCACCCATTTTTTGTAACCAGTTGTCCCATATGGGGGGGAATCCAGATCCCATGCCAAAGGTAGGGAACAACCCAGGATGGAGCACCAACCCATCACAGGGCACACTCACACAAGCATACCTATAGGCAATTTGGTAACTACAATTAATCTCAGCATGTTTCTGGACTGTAGGGGGTAAACTGGAGTACCTGGAGAACACCCACAATGACATGGGGAAAACAAGCAAACTCCACGCACATGGAGCCATGGTGGAAATTCAAACCCAGGTGTCAGAGATGTGAGGCAACAATGCTAACTACTGTGCTATCATGCCACCCCTAAAGCATCATTGCATTATATCATAGTGTTTATTGTTATTATTTATCGTTAATGTCCATTAATGTCTAAATGTGTTTTTTACTATTTCAATGTGTGTATTGTGCTGTAAAGCTGTAATTCTTTTAATTCCTTCCCAATTAATAAAGTTTCACCATCCATCCATCCACCCATCCATCAGAAGAGTGCCAGCCACATTTATATCAGCCTCTGGTCAGGACTTTACCCACAAAACCCACCATTTCCCATTTTATCCAAATCTATCGTCTTTTGTAGTTGAAGATTTAGCAAAAAAACATTGCTGTAACTAAAATCAGAATAACTTCAGTTTTAAATAGACGAACAAGAGTGTCAATTTAAACAAAGGCAGCCACAGTTAAACTGGCTAAATTACAAAGTTTATATCGCAGTTCGAATACAGTATCAAGTTCCAACAACGCAGAACATAGGATTGACCAGATTATGGTTTTTGTATGAATTATTTCTAAATCTAGTGGAAAAACTACTCTGCAAACCTATGATAAAACAGGAGTGTTCGGTAAGTTTAACAGTCATAGGGAACACCAGATACTGACCTGAAGTCAGATTTCAGACCAGTATGAATTGTTGTACAGTTCCCGAGGCACTGGTCCCCTGTGGGTAGTCATCCTTGAGCCTGTTTAAACACAGCCAGTGAGAAATAAATGCTTTCCCTTAGCTTCTCCCCGATGCTGACATTAAGTCAGCTTTCAGCTGCGCTCAGGGAGACAGTCCCGCCCCCCTGGTTGGGTCAATTATCAGCCAGGTAGGATTCCTCACAGGTGGTTTCTGTGCTGACCATGAGGAAGCCATTTCTGCTGTTTGCCTATGTGGCACTAATTGTCCCCTGCTGGTGGGCAGTGGATTTCCAGTGGGCCATTGTCTTACAGTATACACCTCACAATAACCTCCTCTGAAAATTCCATTTTACATTGTTAAAATTGACCAATAAGATTAGCTAAAGCTGCAAGGCATCCCTGAAATAATGGAGAAAGATAGAAGAGATGCCAAATGCTGCACAGAAAATGGAAGGAGCTGGAGGAGAGAAAAAGCATGCGAGCATGATGGAGGGAGTTCAATTGCAGTTCAATTATGTTCTGAAACAGAAAGTAGGACAAATATGGGAGAGAGAGGAGTGCATGTAAAGGACATGCATGCAACTGAACCAAGACTGGGGGAAAGGAGTGTGGATTGTAAGGAAATGAGAGTCAGTAGGCAAGACTGACTTAGCAAGAGGTATGAGCAGACATCTAGACTAAGTTGGAGGCAAAGGGTCTGAAATACCCAGTGCACAATTGATGTAATGAGCAGGCATGACAGGGAGACAGAAGTAGTATGGAAATCTCTATGGCAAATGGCGTTACTGGTGAACCAAGGCCATTCCAGCACTGGGAAATGTGGCAATCATTGGGAACACACTACAACCCAAAAGCAAGCCAACAATTCAAGCAGCTCTCCATGTGTGTAAAACCTGGACATATGCTAAAATGTGCAAGGTACATATAGTTCACAGAGGTGTAAGTAAATTTACAGTGAAAATACCATATAAAATTTGATCTCTTCGATTATTTAACATGTGTTCTTGTGTTCGTATTACCAGAACATTTTTGACTAATATGCGTTTTGCTATAAGATCTTGAATGACTTGATATTATAATATACACTGCATTCCAAATTATTATGCAAAAAGTGTTTAGGAGTGATAAGGTAAGAATTTTTTTTTTTGTCAGTTGAACTCATGGATGGTGATATGTGTCGAGGCTCTTTATATCACTGAAAGCAGTTGCAGACACCTGTGCTAATTAGTTTGGCAGGTGTGTCCAATTAAAGGCAACACTACTTAAGAATGCTGTCCCACATTATTAAGCAGCCTACATTTTCAACCAAAATGGGAAAGAAAAAGGACCTGTCAGCTGCTGAGAAGCAACAAATTGTTGAGTGTTTAGGTCAAGGCATGACAACAATCAACATTGCCAAGACACTTCATCGCGATCATCGCACAATCAAGAAGTATGTAGCTGATTCAGAGCACACACGTGTGCGTGCTGATACGGGAAGATCCAGGACTCTTTCCAACAGGCAATTACATTGGGTTAAAAGAGCAGCTGCAAAAATGCCTTGTCTTAGCAGCAGACAAGTTTTTGAAGCTGCTGGTGCCTCCAACGTGCCCCGAACAACAAGATGCAGGGTCCTCCAGAGGTTTGCAGCTGTGCGTAAGCCATCCTTTTGACCTCCCCTATCCACTGCACACAAGCAGAAACGGCTTCAGTGGGCCAAACAATACATGAAGACTGACTTCAAAACTGTTTTGTTCACCGATGAGTGTCGTGCAACCCTCGATGGTCCAGATGGATGGAGTGGTGGATGGCTGGTTGATGGCCACCCCATGCAAACAAGGCTACGGCGCCAACAAGGAGGAGGTGGAGTAATGTTTTGGGCTGGAATCATAGGGAGAGAGATTGTCGGCCCCTTTAGGATCCCTGACGGGGTAAAAATGACATCCATAAAGTATGTGGAGTTTCTCAAAGCGCAGTTCCTGCCATGGTTCAAAAAGAAGAACCGTGCATTCCGCAGCAAGATGTCTCATGCTGCAAAGAACACATCTGCATCTCTGGCTGCTATGGGCATAAAAGGGGACAAACTTATGGCGTGGCCCCCATCCTCCCCTGACCTCAACCCTATTGAGAACCTCTGGAGCATCATCAAATGGAGTGTCTATGATGGTGGGAGGCAGTTCACATCTAAGCAACAGCTCTGGGAGGCTATTCTGTCCTCATGCAAAACAATTGAAGCAGACACCATCAAAAACCTGACAAATTCAATGGATGGGAGAGTTCAGAAGCTCCTTTCGAACAAGGGGTCCTATGTGCAAATGTAACATCACCTATAATAAAGTTTTGACTTGAATACTGTTTGATTTCAGTTTGTAATAACCTGCTAATGCTTATAATTTCACAAATGACCATTTTTTGTTCTTTATAAAAATGAAAAGTTTGGAAACTCTGTTGTGCATAATAATTTGGAACATGCATTTGAGTGCATTTTGAGTGTTTTATTTTTTTGAAATATACTGTTATCATTGGGCAGTTTGTTCAAAAACCTTTCAATTGTACTCTAATAGTTAATGACTGGAAAATTACAATGACTGCAATTCATATAGGTAATTTGGAAAATCTAAGAAAAATATGTTTTGCATAATAATTTGGAACGCAGCGTATAGTCAGAGATGGCCTGAATGCCCCCTGAAGAGTTGACAAAGTGCTTCTCCACCTTCAGCTTGTAGCTGAGCTTGGCTTTCTTGATGCCCCGCTTCAGGTCTGCCCTGGACTTACTGTAGGCCTGTGTGTAACTTTGGACTATGATTTGGGATTTTGTTTTCTGTGTGTAACCTGTATATAACGTGTTTTTTTTCCCTTTTTTTCCACAGTTTTAGAAAATTAAGCTTGGGTCTTTGATGGAAAAAATTTTGGAACCACGTTTTCCCTTGCCCGGACGCGGGTCACCGGGGCCCCCCCCCCTGGAGCCAGGCCTGGGGGTGGGGCTCGATGGCGAGCGCCTGGTGGCCAGGCCTACACCCATGGGGCCTGGTCGGGCGCAGCCCGAACAAGGCACGTGGGTCCCCCCTCCAATGGGCTCACCACCCATGGGAGGGGCCATAGGGGTCGGGTGCGAGGTGATCTGGGCGGCGGCCAAAGGCGGGGACCTTGGCGGTCCGATCCTCGGCTGCAGAAGCTAGCTCTAGGGACATGGAATGTCACCTCTCTGATGGGGAAAGAGCCTGAGCTGGTGCGCGAAGTTGTGAAGTTCCGGCTAGATATAGTCGGACTCACCTCGACGCACGGCTTGGGCTCTGGAACCAGTCTCCTTGAGGGGGGTTGGACCCTTTTCCACTCTGGAGTTGCCCGCGGGGAGAGGCGCCGAGCGGGCGTGGGCATACTTATTGCCCCCAGGCTGGGTGCCTGTACATTGGGGTTTACCGCAGTGGACGAGAGGGTAGCCTCCCTCCGCCTTCGGGTGGGGGGACGGGTCCTGACTGTTGTTTGCGCTTATGCGCCAAACAGCAGTTCAGAATACCCACCCTTTTTGGAGTCCTTGGAAGGGGTGTTGGAGAGCGCTCCTCCTGGGGACTCCCTTGTTCTGCTGGGGGACTTCAATGCTCACGTGGGCAGCGACAGTGAGACCTGGAGGGGCGTGATTGGGAGGAACGGCCCCCCTGATCTGAACCCGAGCGGTGTTTTGTTATTGGACTTCTGTGCTCGTCACGGACTGTCCATAATGAACACCATGTTCAAGCATAAGGGTGTCCATATGTGCACTTGGCACCAGGACACCCTAGGCCGCAGTTCGATGATCGACTTTGTAGTCGTGTCGTCGGACTTGCGGCCGCATGTTTTGGACACTCGGGTGAAGAGAGGGGCGGTGCTGTCAACCGGTCACTACCTGGTGGTGGGTTGGCTCCGCTGGTGGGGGAGGAAGCCGGCCAGGCCTGGCAGGCCCAAGCGTATAGTGAGGGTCTGCTGGGAACGTCTGGCGGAATCCCCTGTCAGGGAGAGTTTCAACTCCTACCTCCAGCAGAACTTCTCTCATATCCCGGGGGAGGCGGGGGACATTGAGTCCAAATGGGCCATGTTCCGTGCCTCCATTGTGGAGGCGGCTGACCGGAGCTGTGGCCGTAAGGTGGTTGGTGCCTGTCGCGCCGGCAATCCCCGAACCCGCTGGTGGACAGCGGTGGTAAGGGATGCCGTCAAGCTGAAGAAGGAGTCTTATCGGGCCTTTCTGGCCTGTAGGACTCCAGACGCAGCTGACGGCTACCGGCAGGCCAAGCGGAATGCGGCTTTGGCGGTCGCTGAGGCAAAAACTCGGGTGTGGGAGGAGTTTGGTGAGGCCATGGAGAACGACTTCCGGATGGCTTTGAGGAGATTCTGGTCCACCATCCGGCGGCTCCGGGCGGGAACGCGGTGCAGCATCAACACTATTTATGGTGGGGATGGTGCGCTGCTGACCTCAGCTCGGGACGTTTTGGGTCGGTGGAGGGAGTACTTCGAAGACCTCCTCAATCCCACCGACACGCCTTCCGATATGGAAGCAGAGTGTGGGGACTTGGGGGTGGACTCGCCTATCTCGGGGGTGGAGGTCGCTGAGGTGGTCAAAAAGCTCCTCGGTGGCCGGGCCCCGGGGGTGGACGAGATTCGCCCAGAGTTCCTCAAGGCTCTGGATGCTGCGGGGCTGTCCTGGCTGACATGCATCTGCAGCATCGCGTGGACATCGGGGGCAGTGCCTCTGGATTGGCAGACCGGGGTGGTGGTCCCCCTCTTTAAGAAGGGGGACCGGAGGGTGTGCTCCAACTACAGGGGGATCACACTCCTCAGCCTCCCTGGCAAGGTCTATTCGGGGGTCCTGGAAAGGAGGGTCCGCCGGATTGTCGAACCTCGGATTCAGGAGGAGCAGTGTGGTTTTCGCCCTGGCCATGGAACAGTGGACCAGCTCTATACTCTCAGCAGGGTTCTGGAGGGTTCATGGGAGTTTGCCCGACCAGTCTACATGTGTTTTGTGGACTTGGAGAAGGCATTCGACCGTGTCCCTCGGGGGGTCCTGTGGGGAGTGCTCCGGGAGTATGGGGTACCGGGCTCCCTTTTAAGGGCGGTTCGGTCCCTGTATGACCGGTGCCAGAGCTTGGTCCGCATGGGCGGCAATAAGTCGGACTCGTTTCCGGTGAGGGTTGGACTCCGTCAGGGCTGCCCTTTGTCACCGATTCTGTTCATAGTTTTTATGGACAGAATTTCTAGGCGTAGCCAGGGCGTTGAGGGCGTCTGGTTCGGTGACCTCAGGATTAGGTCTCTGCTTTTTGCGGATGATGTGGTTCTGTTGGCCTCATCGAGCCGTGACCTTCAGCTCTCACTGGAGCAGTTCGCAGCCGAGTGCGAAGCGGCTGGGATGAGAATCAGCACCTCCAAATCCGAGACCATGGTTCTCAGCCGGAAAAGGGTAGAATGCTCTCTCCGGGTTGGGGATGGGGTCCTCCCCCAAGTGGAGGAGTTTAAGTATCTCGGGATCTTGTTCACGAGTGGGGGAACGATGGAGCGGGAGATCGACAGGCGGATCGGTGCGGTGTCAGCAGTCATGCAGGCGCTGCATCGCTCTGTCATGGTGAAGAGAGAGCTGAGCCAAAAGGCGAAGCTCTCGATTTACCAGTCGATCTACGTTCCTACCCTCACCTATGGTCATGAGCTTTGGGTAGTGACCGAAAGAACGAGGTCGCGGGTACAAGCGGCCGAAATGAGTTTCCTGCGCAGGGTGGCTGGGCTCTCCCTTAGAGATAGGGTGAGGAGCTCAGTCATTCGGGAGGGACTCAGAGTAGAGCCGCTGCTCCTCCGCATCGAGAGGAGCCAGATGAGGTGGCTCGGACATCTGATCAGGATGCCTCCGGGACGCCTCCCTGGGGAGGTATTCCGGGCATGTCCCACTGGGAGGAGACCCCGGGGAAGACCCAGGACACGCTGGAGAGACTATGTCTCTCGGCTGGCCTGGGAACGCCTCGGGATCCGCCCAGAGGAGCTGGACGAAGTGGCCGGGTAGAGGGAAGTCTGGGTCTCCCTGCTGAGGCTGCTGCCCCCGCGACCCGACTCCGGATTAAGCGGGAGATGATGGATGGATGGATGGATGGAAGCTTGGGTCTTCTTCAGTTGAGTGTTCACTCAGTGGACAAGGTTATTATAATGATAGACAATAAGACCAATACTTCATTCAAAAAATACATAATAAAAATGAAAGCATTGCCACAAAACAACAACAACAACAACAATAATAATAATAATAATAATAATAATAACAAATAAAAAATGTTATCAGCCCAATAAAATAAGTAAAAAAAAAATACTGTGTGGTGGGTCATACTCTTAATAATCCAGAGGAATCAGTTTTTTATGAAAAGGAATGGAAGTTCTGTGTTTATTAACAGTGCACTGCCAGAGACTAGTATCTGTGGCACAGACAAGGGAAGCCCACAATTTACATGACATTCACACTTGGGGTTGATGCCATTGAAAAGACATGCAGTCCATGGGAGACGCTATATGGGAATTACATGGGGGTAGCACTTTCTATTTACAACGTAAAAGCATTGGTTACACATATTAAACAGCACAATGAACACAAGTGGTGTAGCGAAAAGCTAGATGGAAATCTTAATGATCATTAATGATCTTAATGAATGGTACTGATTGGCCTTGCGGTGTCACAGTATTCTTCTATGTCACTCTTTAAAGCTCTCTTAGAAACCCCTGTCTGCAGACTGTACAGGTAGAATATTCTAATGCAATTATTGTATATACAGGAATTGTTTGTACTATTGTGCAGACTTCCAGTGCCTGGAACAAGTCACCACAGAATTTACTAGTATAGTGTTGTATTATTTGAGTAATCAGTGCCTCATGAAAACTAAAATTAAGTTAATTATGTGAGCTGGTGTAAAATTGAGAAATGCATGGAATGGCTAAGGTGGCCCTGAGGAGAGGGTTGGACTCTGAGGCAATGATCACCTAGGTATCTGACTAGGTATCAATGACTTTTCAATAACTGATAAATTCGAAATCGCTTATCCTACTGGGTTGCAGGGGGTCCGGAGCCTATCCCGGAAGCAATGGGCACGAGGCAGGGAACAACCCTGGATGGGGGGCCAGCCCATCGCAGGGCACACTCATACACCATTCACTCACACATGCACTCCTACGGGCAGTTTAGAGACTCCAATTGGCCTCAGCATGTTTGTGGACCGTGGGGGGAAACCGGAGTTATTGTAATATCAAATGGGTTAATTTTTGAGCAATTAAAAAGTCTTAAGCATAAAGTAGTCTCATACTCTCTCTGTCTCTCTCTCCTTATATATATATATATTTATATCATATGTCATGACCTGCTCATTTGATCCTCCTGTGTCCCACGTCCCCTCATTTTCCTTGTGTGAATTCCTCATTATCAGCTGTTTCCTGTTTTGCCATTGTATATTTTAGTCCGAGTCCGAGTCCAATTCCCTAGGTCTGTCACTGAAGTGTGTCCTGAGTTGTTCCTTGTTGCTCGCTCCTGTGTGTATATATATATATATATATATATATATATATATATATATATATATATATATATATACGCACAAACACACACTAAAATGCAGAACACAATTACAGGAAAGCATTTACTCATGCCACACCCCAGCACACACACATATGGTATAGATTATTATATTGTACATGTAGTAAGCCAACTCTACCTGACCTGCATGCCCGTTACAGTGAACAAAACTACAGCTAAAAGCGGCCCTGGGGACCAACTTGTTTCTCCATTATAAGCAAAATTCCGTTATATGCAAGCCCACTATATCCAATGCTTTTTCTGCATGCTTTTAAAGGCGCATGACCAGCGGACCTCATCCGTTATAGACGATATACCGTTATAAACGAGTCCCTCATTAACGTCGTGTGGAATCTCTACTTTTACCAGCTGTTCTATGTTTCCTGCCATTAGTCTTGTGTATTTCAGTCCGTGTTCGAGTATGTTTCCCCAGTCCAGTCATTGATGTTGCGTGTTTTGATGTCCTGTATTAGAATTGATTCCTCGTCTCCCTGTTCCTGCTTCCGCGATCTCAGTCGTGACAAAAACAATCAAACAATCAAAACTGTAAGATTATTATTTCCCGGCCCCCTGGCATCTGCTTTGTTTTATTTATTTATAACCAAATATAAGCTGAAAATGCTCACTGGTTTTTAATAACTCCCTGTTACTGCAGTAGGGATTTAAAAAACACTTTTCTGCATACCAGAAATTTTTTTTTAATTATTAATTTCAAATAATATCACTTGAATTTGAAAAGTATATACAGTACTGGACACAAGTCTTAGGCATTCAAATAAATGGCTTAAAGCAAACCGAGGGGCATCCCAATCATTCCATATTTTTTATTAAAATTCACTACCAGCTCACATAATTAATTTCTCAGTTAAATGACCTAGTGAGGTATTTAATTATCTAAAAATAGTATTCTACTGGTCAAGTCAAAAATTACATTGGTGTATGGTGTCCCTGCAAGTACAGGGGTTTTGAAACAAGAGGGGGTTGAAATGGTAAGACTTTAATGAATATCTATCTATCTATCTATCTATCTATCTATCTATCTATCTATCTATCTATCTATCTATCTATCTATGATCTGATAATATAATAATATAAATAAGTACTTAAATAATATAGTTTTTCATCAACATCATTTAAGTAAAGTTTTCTTTGACTGCCTAAGACTTTTTTACAGTATTGTCTGACCAGTCGGTCAGAATTTTATGGTTCATTGCACATGTTTCCATGTGGATCACACGATTATTAAAGGATACTTCTTTATGTCAGTGGTAGCCAACTAAAGGGGGACCCACCACTTGACCTGCAGAATATACTGTGAGGTTGGACCCCCCTCATTTTACAAAATATACTGTGAGGTGGAGCCCCCAAAAAGCCTACCATTGTGATTTGGTCATTCGTCACGGTGTTTTCTTTGTAATAACAAGTCTTACTGTAAAAAAAGGTTGGGCACCACCGGTATAATATCCTGTATATTATTCAAACCCGCAAAACCCAAATGATGGCTTTGATAAATATACTGAGTACTGAAATACAAAAAAAAACCTGCAGTCCCAAAGCCCTATATAACATTACTGGCCACCCCTCTCCTTTCTGAAATATTTATTTATAGGAAACATTCCATAATACTGTTCATAGATATAAAAGAGAATTCCCATAACTTTAAAAGCATAAAAGGCACTTTGAAAACAAAATCTTATTTGACTTCTGACTCATCATGCAGGGAAAAATTGAGACATTCTGTATTTATGCATGACATAGGTACATATTTTTAAAGCGTATTCATTTTTGAAAGAAATAACTATAGGAAAGATGGCAAAAGTGAAATAGATTGCCTAAGAGGACAGCTTTGGCTGAAATGTGAAAGTGGTCAAACATATGCTTCAAATGACACTGCTTTAAGGAATAAACTTCTTGCTTTCTTAAATGTTCAGTGCTACTACAGTTGCATGGAAATATCTGTGAAAATGAGTTTGTTTTTTTTCTTCTTATGAAGGATGAAAGCCACATTCTGTCTTTCTCTGGTGTGGCCCATCATTCAGCTGCTTTTCTTAGCCTCTTCAAAGACGATGCTTGATGCCCAGCACACAGATTATTGCCCTCCAAATTCAATGTGTTGAGACTTTGACTGCGTCTTGCATGTTGAATGTCTAAACCACAATATCAAAGCAGATCTTTATCACAATTTGTATGCATTAACATGGTATTCCAGGTGTCCTGGGTCTGCTCTGGAGCCTTCAATGGCAGCTGAGACTCTTTTTCCCATTTCTGCTCTATCTCAGCTAGAGGAAAGGAAAAAGGATGTGAACACTTCAGGGATTAAACGCCTCTGATAGCTGCTGCATATCATGTAAAGGATGTGAAGACTATAAACTGTCAGAATGGTACTTTATGGACTGCAGGTTGTTATACTTGTCTTTATAAACCTCCCTGGAGAGTGTTTGATTGATGGTTATTTTCATATGTGATATATGCTTGTTGCACAAGATCTTCTGCTTCCTCAGCTCTGCATCTGACAGCAGTACCATATGCATGTGAATATATCTGTTATTCATTTTCATTCCAGATAAAACTGTTAACTTAGAAAAAAATAAGATAAAACTTGATAGAATATGACAATGAATTGCAACTAAGTAATGCTTCAAATCTGCAAATCATAAAAAATTTACAGTTTTGGACTCAGTTTGCTGAGTATAAGATGTATAAGATAAAGCAGAATATATGTTACTATGAATGATTTGTTTGCCATAAATTAAGCATGTTGTAAAAGGATTTAATAATTAAATTAGATTGCATCATTTGTATTTAATTTTTTATTTCTTATATCCCAAAGAACTTTAGTTTACATTTACCTCTCTAAAAATGTGACTTATAAGACCTTTGCATTGTTAGCACAATGCCCTTCTTACTGAGCTACAGTTATGAGCAAGAAATCATGTAAGTTTTAATAAATTTGAAAACAATAGAATACATTTTTGAACTTTGGTTATAGAAAGTTGTTCACTTCTGACCAACTGTTAATCCATTAAAAGTTCCATTAGCATTAATAAGCATCACTGTAGTAACACAAGTGAACACAATGAGCTCAACAGGACGAACGTGATTACCCCCGTGTATGGATGATGCAGTGTTATATAGTGTTACAGCTCAGGGTTAAATTCTCATTTTCAAGATCTTTTGACCATGATTGGTGTTATTTCTGTAACCTGCTGTTTCACATGTAAAACAGCTTTAGTTCTTTATCTTTTTTAATCAGTCAAACATATCCATATTAAAAAAGAAATAAATCACATCAGTGACATGATCCTTCTCTCACTTTCCTGTTTCTCACTTCTTCCTGCTGGCTTTCTTGTGTTTATCATCCACTTTTGCTTGGCCTCTCCCAGCTCCTCCTTCAACCTCCGCTGTTGGCCTTCTGGCTGCTGAATCTGCAGCCGGCGCCTCCCTACCATTTTCATCCTGGCGCGGCATATCTGTTGGCCCTGCAAGGAGGATCACACCGCCAGCATAAAGTCCAATTTCTGCATGAATGACTTTCTCAATCATAGCTGCAAAAGGAATTAAACAAGCTGCTTTGTACTAAAGACAATCGTTCATATCAAAGACTACCAACTTGCATAGTATTAATCAGAGTGCACTGGCTGTATTTATTAAGAAAAAAAAATAGAAAATTTGAATGCTAATCTAAATGCTTTCTTTTCCTAGGACAGACACGTTGAAGGCACACTATAGTGTCCCTTATTATCTTTTGTCCTCCAAAGTCAAAGTGTTATACTGTAGTTTCCTGCATAAATCCCAAGTTCCTAATTAGGAAGTTAAATCACAAATGCAGGTAATAAAAATTTATCACAATGATTTTAATTACTGCTCTATTTGGAGGCGAGCTGCACGTGAAATATAATCTTTAGCATCAAACCATTCATTAGCAACTCATTTTTTTGGGTGCATCACATGCATCTTTTACGTTATTAGCCAAAGATGTGAACCAACTATAGAAATAATATACTGAAATAACTGGTAGAAAAATGGTCAAAACAAAACAATGAAAACACACCAGATAATAACGGTAGAGTTGGAAAAACGTACTGTAGCTGAGCAGGGGGGTGGTGCCAGCATCTGGCGCCCCCTGCTGCGGCCTCTCCGGCATATTATCGATCTTGTATACCTTGATCTCAAAGGGCGTCTTAAGAGGCAAAGTGTGATCTGACCTCTGGCTAGTGAATTTTCTGCCGAGGGACAAAATGTTGGGCATGGGAGCTGGAATTAGCCGTCGCCTCTGACTGCCTGGAACAGAGGTACATAGGAACAGATTATGATTCAGTCATGCAGACCAATGACCAATGTGGAATGTAGTAGTATTATCCAGCTTTAAACAGATACAATAACAGGTTGTCCAGAGTGATACTTTTATTGCAGACACAGGAGCAGTAAGTATTATTCAATGATATATTACAACAGGAAAGTACAGTTTAGTGCCCCCGAACTGCTATAACAGTCATATAATTTATGCAGCACTGTCTGCACATTAATGCTATCTGTGTCTGCTCCAGATATATAAAGGATATACAGACGCTCCTCTACTTATGAACTTGCAAACTTTCAGACATACAAACGAAGAGCACTGAAAGTCCAAATTGTGCTTGTTGGGCTCCCATTTCCTGTCCACAACATCAATTTCTTTATAATAATAATTTATTGATCCACATGGGGAAATTATGTTTACACCTCCCTCAACTTCCTCTTTATAAAGTAAGCTATCTGCAAAGGGTAGTCATCTGTTGAGGCACCCAGGGAGGTGGGGGTTAAGGGTCTTGCTCAAGAACTGCCAGATGTACTGAGGCTGGGTTTGAACCTATGACGTTGTAATTACTATACAGGCATACAAGCTTAGCCCACGGAGCCACACACCACCCCCAATTCTGCCTAGTACAACTTCTGGCTGCTATTCCCACTACGCAGCAGTGTACCGCACGTACTCCCAGCATCCTAGTTCTTTGTACTGGCGTATACCCTTAAAATGATGTTGAATAATGAGTTACGAACATGTCAAGTTACAAGCAGCTTACGAACGTGACTCATTCGTAAGTAGAGGAGATTCTGTATATACAAATTAAAGGAAACATCATAAACTTTATTCAAGTCTAAAATATGATGAAAAGTCTGCGTATGTATAATTGCTCTTAAAGGACACATCCTACATGAAGCATTGTTGGGACTTATAAGTTAAAAATGAACAGTTTGCGGGCAAATGTCAATGCAGTTAAAATAAACAGTGAATTCAGTCAAAAGAGCAACTTGCTGGATGTATATAGGTAGGAAATGATCCTGCCCACCTAAAGAGGGAAGTATTATTGATTTGTATGTTTGGCATCAGCTTTGCATGCCCAGTAGAAGTATTTACTTAGTCAGTTACAAACAAGTCCTACTTTAAACCAGTTCGTGTTGTGGCAAGTCTGAAGATCAAAACTATGATACATATGCTTTGAACAAAGAAAAGTTGATTCAGTGGGTAGCACTGCTACCTGACACAATTTGTGTGTGTGTGTGTGTGTTTGCAGTTTTACTCTGTTGTACTTCTTCTGTTCATCCTAGATTCTTCCCTCAGTGCAAACCCATGCGTAGAGGTGACTCAGCATTCACATACTGCTATAATATGCATGATGTACACATGCCTTATACCCCATGCTCCCCTATCCAACTACCCCCCACACACATACACACACACATTGTGTCATGCCCGGCTCGGCCGCTCCTCGTGTGTGCCACGCCCCCTGATTACCCACGTGTATTTCCCTGATCGTCTCCAGCTTTGTCTAGTTACTTTGATTAGTCCTGTGTATTTAAGTCCTGGTCTCCCCGGTTTCCCTTGTCCGTTATTGATGTTGGTGAGCGTCTTTTCCCGTGTTCCGTCTTGCCCGTTCCTGTCTCCAAATAAATCCCCGTTTTCCCCGTATCCCGCTTGCCTGCTTGCTCTTTGCACGCTCACTCTGCCCGACGATCGCCCGCGTTGCCAGCGAGATCGTGACAGAATGACGGACCACAAGAAGAAGCGGAGAAGGCAGAAGAAGCTCCCTGAAGAGCCGATCCGTCTGGGCGCCTGCTCGCTCTCCAGCCCTTGACTCCCTCAGGAGGAGGAGCTCGTCCTGGGTCCCGACCTGGGACCGTACGGTCTGGGACCCTGCTCCCTGGCGAGGCTCTGGGCTCCGAGCGAGGATGAAGAGGACGAGCCTTTCATCTTCCCGGACCCAGAGTCCCTCCCTGCGGAACAGCTGCCGCCCCCCAAGCGGTGCGATAACCGGCCCGAGCGGCTGACAACTTGGGGAGGGTGTAAGGCGGTGAGGGACGCCATCCCGCGAATACCCCGCCCTCTTAAAGGGGCCACGCCCGTATCGCCCGCAGCCCTCGCCGACAGGTACTTCACCCTCCAGGGACTGTACTGGAGGGTGATGGGGGAACCGGCCCCACAGGGCCCCCAAGAGGGGGAAAGGCTCGCTGCGCAACTGGGGCAGGATTTCACCTCTTTCTCTCCAGACTCCCCGTATTCAGATCTGGAGAGGATGGCTGAGGAGCTCCGGAGGCGCCCCCTCCGCCTGCAGCAGCTCCAGAGGCGCCCCCTCCGCCTGCAGCAGCTCCAGAGGCGCCCCCTCCGCCTGCAGCAGCTCCAGAGGCGCCCCCTCCGCCTGCAGCAGCTCCAGAGGCGCTCCCTCCGCCTGCTGCCCCAGTTCCTTTCACTCTAGTCCCCGAGGTGGTCCCGGATGACTCCATCTTGGCTCCTCCCTCTTCGGAGGTGGAGGAGCTGGAAGGGGACCCCTCGGGGACAGCACTTGTGACTCCTTGTCCCTCATCCCGGCAACGTCGACCCTGACCTGGGGTCAGCCTGTCTGTGTCCTGCAGGGGGAGGGGGCACAGACGCAGGGCTGGGGTCCCGCCCGCCCTGCCCCTTGGCTCGCCCTGCCTCGTCTGCGCTGGGGCTCGGTTGGCGCCCGCGGGTCCTGGCCCTCCGGATCGACTGTTGCCTGCGGGTCCCACTCCGGTGCCTCGGCGCCCTGCCTCGCTGCCCCCTCCGGTGCCTGGTCTGTCGCCTGGGGACTCCCCGACGGCGGCTCCTCGGTCGCCTGCGGGGTCCCCACCTTCAGCTCGTCGGAGGACGTCGCCGCCTGCAGCGGCTCCCCCCCTCGCCTTGCCTTCGCCCTGGCCCCTTCCAGCTCCCTCGTCCCCTTCCCCGGTGCTCCCTCCTGCTCCCTCCCTGGCCCCTCCGCGGGTCCCTCGCCCTGCCTCCTCTGCCCCTCCGAGGTCCCCTCCGGCTCCGGCCTCCCGGCCGCCTGCGGCCCCTCCGGCTGCCGCCCGTCGCCCGCGGGGTCTCCCTCGGGCTCCCCTTTGTTCCCCCGCCTTCTCTCCCTTCTCTCCTGCCCTGGTCCCTCCTTCGTTTGCTTCCCCTTTCTTTGTCCCGCCTGTCTCTGCTCCCCCTCGCTTTGTTCCTCCCGTCTCTGCTTCACGTCCTCCTGTGTTCCCTCCATTCACTCCTGGCCCTTGTGTCCCGCCTGTGCCCTCTGTTTCGCCCTTTCTCGTCTGTCTGTCTGCTTTCCGGCCCTCTGTCAGGTTTTGTCCTTTGTCTTGTCCCTCGCTGTGTTCTGTGCCTCTGTCTCGTTCCCGATCCCGCGTCATTGATTCTGTTTTTGTTTTTCAGGTCCTGTTTTGCCTCGTCCGGTCCGTCGCCCCCTTCCTTGGCGCGCCCGGAGAAGCGCGCCTTTGGGGGGGGGTTCTGTCATGCCCGGCTCGGCCGCTCCTCGTGTGTGCCACGCCCCCTGATTACCCACGTGTTTTTCCCTGATCGTCTCCAGCTTTGTCTAGTTACTTTGATTAGTCCTGTGTATTTAAATCCTGGTCTCCCCGGTTTCCCTTGTCCGTCATTGATGTTGGTGAGCGTCTTTTCCCTTGTTCCGTCTTGCCCATTCCTGTCTCCAAATAAATCCCCGTTTTCCCCGTATCCCGCTTGCCTGCCTGCTCTTTGCACGCTCACTCTGCCCGACAATCGCCCGCGTTGCCAGCGAGATCGTGACACATTGGATATGTGTGCACAATTGTTTCCTTTTCTAGATTTGTGGTTATGTATGTTAAAACTGATACAAAGAAATTCTAATTTCAATAAATAATTTGATCAGCTTGCTGTCCTCGTAATTACAGACAGTCCTTGGGCTACGAACATCCAATTTACGGACAACTTGTACTTATGGACAGACTGCCATGAAGTCTATTACATAAAAATTTTTATTAAAATACAATTGTTTGTAATAACAAACACATGTAAAACTTTGTGATGCTTGTAAAAACATTACATGGCCTCAGCAATTCGTTGGCTCAACATACAGTGCAGCACCGAATTACTTTTACTGTACAGCATAATGTCACGGGAGATACGCTGCGATCGCGGGCAGAGCGGCGATCGAACGGGCAGGAAGCAGGCGGACAGGCAGAAGTCGGGGTAAACCAGGAATTTAATAACAGGACCGGGGATCTCACGCAAACAAACATCAATGACAGACACGGGTTAGTACAAATCAGGAACTTAAATACATGAAACAAGGCAGCAGGAAACAAGACACGACTGGGCACGATCAGGAAATCACACGTGGGTAATTAGGGGGCGTGGCACACACGAGGAGCGGACGGAGCGGGCGTCACACATAATAATAATAATAATATTTTTATTAGGGGGTGGCATGGTGGTGCAGTGGTTAGCACTGTTGCCTCACACCTCTGGGACCCGGATTCGAGTCTCCGCCTGGGTCACATGTGTGTGGAGTTTGCATGTTCTCCCCATGTCGTCGTGGGGTTTCCTCCGGGTACTCCGGTTTCCCCCCACAGTCCAAAAACATGCTGAGGCTATTTGGAGTTGCTAAATTGCCCATAGGTGTGCATGTGTGAGTGAATGGTGTGTGAGTGTGCCCTGCGATGGGCTGGCCCCCCATCCTGGGTTGTTCCCTGCCTCGTGCCCATTGCTTCCGGGATAGGCTCCGGACCCCCCGCGACCCACTAGGATAAGTGGTTTGGAAAATGGATGAATGGATGGATGGATATTTTTATTATAATTATTAACGAAGGGTACTGTGTTGTTGTTTTTCCGACTTATCTACAAATGTGACATAAAGACAGATTTGGGGAACAGATCTCATATCTTGGGAACTGCCTGTTCCCAGTTCCTGTTTCAGTTCTAATAAATTAAATCATATTGCTTTACAAGGCTAAAGAGATTCTCAATTAATATGATCACTGTTATATTGTAATTTATGTAAGGAATCTACCAAACTGCCCAAACATTTTCAGAAAGGGACAGTAATTCAAAAATGAAGAGCATTTGTTCCATAATATTTGCATCTGCAATGCTGAGTTCTTAACCTTATGAGTCAAACTCTGCATAAATATTTTCCAGTAGGATGTTTACTGAAGAAAGCAGGGATTGTGTCATAAAATTTGTTTGATAATTAGGACATCCACAACTGAATAAATTAAATGAATATTCTGAAAATAAAATTGTGATAATGAAACTTGCATCTGTGATGTTTTGTGGTGGTGCAGTGGTTAGCAGTTCTCTTAGACTTCTGGGAACAGAGTTTGAGTCTCTGTCATGGTTCCATTTGTGTGGAGTTTGCTTGTTCTCCCCACAGTCCAAAAAACAAACTAAGATTAATTGGAGTTAGCAAATCACCCATGTGAGTGCATGGTGTGTGAGTGTGCCCTGTGATGGGTTGGCAGTCAATTCAATTCAGTCAGTTCTCTGCCTTGTGCTCATAACCTCAAGCACAGTATCCAGACCCCCCTGTAACCCTGAATAGGACAAGTTCAGAAATTGCATGGAAACTTGCATCTTCATGCCATACCCTCACCAATCTGACCAGGGGTGTGTTTACCATACAGTGATCCAAGTTACTGGATCGATGTTAATGATGCATCGTACTATGTTACCTATCATCCGAAGTACAACTGTTTCCCAAAACAGTAGTTTGAACTACGATAGTTTAAACCACAATTATTGTAACTGCCATGGTTCCAGAGGTGATTGGTCACGCAATGGGTTACATAAGAATCTAAGACATTTACAAACAAGAGGAGGCCATTCGGCCCATCAAATTCGTCTGGGGAGAACTTTAATAGCTCAGAGTTGGTAAAATCTTATCTAGCTCTAATTTAAAGGAACCCAGGGATTTAGCTTGTGCTACACTAGCAGGAAGACTATTCCATACTCAAACTACACGCTATATAAAGAAGTGCTTCCTCAAATTCATTTTAAAATGTTCTCCCACTAATTGCATAGGTTGCAGGCAAAAAATCACAAACTTTGTAATATTATTTCTAAATACGACACTTGTGCCGATATTAGATTATTAATTTATTGCGTAAGTCATATAACACCAATAATAATATTAAACATTCAAAAACAGCACTAGTGTCATAATATGATACTTGCATGATGCTTCTTCCATCCATCCATTTTCCAAACTGCTTATCTTTCTGGGTCATGGGGGGTCCAGGGCGTAACCCAGAAGCCATGGGCACACCATAGGAAACAACCCAGGATGGGGGGCCAGCCCATTACAGGGCACACTCACACACCATTTACACCTATGGGCAATTTAGTAACTCCAGTTAGCCTCAGCATATCTTTGGACTATGGGGAGAGAAACTGGAGTACCCAGAGAAAACCTCACGACAACATGGAGAACATGTAATCTCTACATACATCTAACCCAGGCGAAGATTCAAACCCTGATCCCAGAGGTGTGAGGCAACAGTGCTAACCACTGCACCACCATGCCGCCCAATGGTGCTTTCTATAGAGGAAAAAAAATAAAACTATTAGCTATTTGGCTACAATGTATTTCATGACATGGATTACATTACTGTTCATATAGCCTAATAATGGCTCAGTGGAAATGATGGGTGGTTACCATGGTATTCCAGATTTATCACCTACATAACCCTGGGATCATATCCAAGCACCAGTGTGTTTTTATAATCCTTTTTCATATTACAAGGAAAGCCCTCACTGATAAAAAAGTGATAAAATTTTTCTAACAATTAATTTGCCCGTGTTTTATTTGCTTTCCTTATGATTTTTCCTATTTAATACTAAGCACTGAATGATAAATTGTTTCAGTATCATCATGATGTGCGCTTGCATAATAATCATATTGCATGTGTTAGAACTGCTTTGTGTCTGCTGACACAACTCGCGACAACACCGCCAACTTACTAGACATACTCTTTGTTAGATATCTTCTATTTGGCAGTGGTTTATTTTGGGTAATTTCATCTCCTTTTTGGTTTTATAATTTATATTGCAATATTACTTGATGTGATATTGTGGCATCTTAATCGTGCAGCTCTGAATATATATTTATCTATGTAATGAATTCTACCATATTTTCGAAGGTTCGTTCGAACTATGGTTTTGAGAATCACCTGTGTCGTTTAACAATGGATCGCACTATGTAAGTTTGCAACCTCTTTACCTCCATAGTTTTAACTATGGTTTGGGAAACTCCTGCATCATTCTTGCTTACTTCCAAATACACAAGTTGTTAATGTATAATACAGGCCAGAAGTTTGGGCCCACCCTCCTATTTTTTTTTAAATATTAACGATACACCGCTTTTTCAAACTTTTCTTACAAAAAAATATTAGAAATACTTAGAATAAATGTAACTGACTGATTTTGAAGTGTAATGTAGGCATTTACTGTGCATTGTAAGTGCAATTTAATGAATTAAATAATTGCTGTTCATCATAATAACCACCCATTGCCTTTAACACAGCACTACAGATTCACAACGTCCTTTCCAGCAATTTTTGGAAATAACTTATGTCCAAACCCTCTCAGCAACTTTTCAAGCATGCAAACAAATCTGTCTCATTTGCTAGACACTCATTTTAAACTTGCTGGTCCAACTCGTCCCATGGAAACTGTTGCTTCATGTCAACCTTTTTCTCTGTAAATAGTAGGTCACTCCATGCTTTGAATCATTTAACTTTCTGGCTATTCATCAATGAGAGAACCCTTCTACACTCAAAATTTCCATTTGATTCATTTGTTAGCTGTGCATTTCTAACCATTACAAGCATAAAAATAACAAATATTTCTCAAAAATTCTGACCTATCAGTTGTAATTCAGTAGATCAGAAGATTGAGGAGCAGATCTGGGACAAGGCATACAAGTGGCTATCATGTAGTTTATATAAGATACAATCAAGAGAGGTCAAGAGCAAATCAAGCTCTGACATTAGAAAATAGTATTTCAACACAAAGTGAATGTCAATGTACTAAAAATAGACCTGATATGTCTTCTACAAAACCAGTAATTTCACCCTTTGTGGCTAAATTACAAGCTATAAAATACTGAAAACCAGTTACATTTGTTTTAATTATTTATAATAATTTATAATTTTTTTGTACTAAAAGTTTGACAAAGCAGTGTATCATTTGTTTATTTATTTATTTATTTATTTATTTATTTATTTATTTATTTATTTATTTATTTATTTATTTTTATCTGAGAGTGGGCCCAAACTTCTGGCCTGTAGTGTAGTTAGCAACTATACTTTTGGGAAACACACCTCAGGTTCGAAGGGAATGAATCACTATGAATCTGCTTTAAATGCAAGAATAAATGAGTTACATTGAATGGTGGCAATGATGGTGCTTGGCAGAACTCACCATTTGCTCTCTTTTTGGAAAGCTTAGAACTTTTGGTGTGGCTTGGTGATGATTCCCCACTCTCACTCATGGAGCTGTGGGTAGAGGAGGTGCTGCCAATGGCCTCGCTGTCCCGCATCATGCTTTCATAGCCACTGCTGCCTGCACTGCCCCCGCTGTCCCTGCTGTGGTAGAAGAGAGTGGTGCGACCCATGGCTGGGGGCAGCTCCCCACTAAGTACACTGCTGTTGTCGCTGCAGTGACTGCTGCCGTATCGCTGCGATTGCCGTGGAGCCGTGATCTTGCTGTAAGGGGACGGTGGTATGGAATTAATGGACTTGCTGTCGCTAAGGTTTGGAACACTTCTATTGCCATCCCTGGAGCTCCAGAATTGTTTTCTAGGGCTTCCAAATACCAGCTCACTGACACGACTGTTAGCCACCCGAGCGGCCTGTTTGGTACCTGTTGCAGTAGCTCTTTCTTTCAGGCTACTGAAAGCCATTCCAGATGGAGGCACTGATGTCTCATTGATGAGGACTTTACCATTCTGGTTACTTGGACACACTAAGGATTTGACAGAAGAGCTCAGGGGCTTGAAACTGCTAGGCATTGTCTGGATCTTGCGTCCATTGACGCCCATGGTCCTGGGATTGATGCTGCCTCTCATTTGTCCTATTTTGCATGGACTTCCAAGTGTATCAGATTGACAGTCAGGAATATCTGTTGGGTCTGACAATGAGGTCGCAATTTCAGTCTTCTGAATTGAATGACTTAGTTTATTGTGGCTGCAGAAAGCACCACCATTATCTTTATCTTTACAGAGTTCAACTTTGCATCCCCTTGATGCTTGGCTATTAAATTTCTTTGAGGCAGTCTGAGTAGTATGGTATTGTTCAGATTCAGATGTGGGCTCTTGTGTTTTACGATTGCATGCTGTTTTATGTGAGTTGGATGATTTATAGCTACTAGAGTGCTCTTTGTACCATAAGTCAGATTGTTTATCTGAAGCTGATACTTTGAACGCTGAAGATTTTCCTGCTTCCCTGCTTACAGATGTTAAGGCACTAGCAGGCATTAAGATCTGTGTTGGCTGCTCAAAGTTGCTAACTATTGGAGCAATAACAGGGATGTAACCCGGCTTTGAAGGCATATTGTTTTTCTGTCCATTTGCACTCTTCTCAAAGAATGAAAACCTCAGACTTCCACTTCCCGACGAGCTGTCTTGATTCTCTTTGGAATGAGATTTGTAAATAATGGGAACTGTGCCCAGTGGGTGAAGAATGGGAATCCTGCCTCCAACTTTATTTTTCTTACTTCGTGACCTCTCAGAGCCATCAATCACCCTTTGTGATGCAGATGTCGCTTGCCCTCTTCGTGCTCGATTTGTGCTACCGCCCATACTTTGTTTCCTGGAGGAGCTGCCATTCATACTATTCCGGAAGAACTTCCTACCAGAATCTCTTTTTGAATCTGTCACATTGTCCAGTAATAGCCAGGAGCCATTGTCAGGCATCTGTAGCCCATAGTTACTATTGTTGCTGCCTTGGGCAAGTAGTGAGGTAGGTTTGATTTTCCTAGGCAGGTCAGATTGCAGGTTATTTGAGTGCTGCGTAGAGTGAATAATGTTTGCCTTAGTTGCACGAGGTCCTTTGGCAGACACTTTGGTAGACTCTGGCACTTGCATATAGTGACATTTAGTCATGCCTATGGAAGGCTTGCAGGAGACAGTACTGTGCTTATTAGGCTCTATTAAATACAAATCCCTGTCATTCAGTGAGATTTTGACTTCTTGTTGGAAGAGTGAATCTAAGTTGAAAGCATCATCTGGGATAACATAGTGCGGTTGGGGCAAGGCGATAAATGAGGCGTGAGCTTCTTTGTTCTTTAACTTGAGTTCATTGTCTTTATTGATCCTGCCAGAGGAATGTTTACTGCCTGATTTTCCCTGGAAATTTGGGACAGCATTAGTCTTAGGTCCACAAGCAACCACCTGAGAGATGTACTTGTCATATTCATCGTTGATACTTGTGATAATACTGACTGGGCGGGAGTGGAAGGCTAAGGCCTGCCAGGAACAATCACTATGAAGACTCATGAAGCCAGAGGGATGTCCCTGCTCCACCATGCCTCTAAGGGGCACTTCCTCCACCAGAGTGAACACAAGCTCATCCTCACCGTTCAGCTCAACTGGCTGCTGTAGCGTTACCGTTGTCTTGAACATGTCCCTGTCAAAGCACCTTACCTCCACAGGTCTGTGGCTCGCTTGATGACCTACATTCACCATCAGGGAGCCTCTGGGCTCAGTCTTCTGAGATGGATGACTCATGCCTACTGGGGGAGACCTTGTGGATTTTATGGGGCTTTTCTGTTTGGATGGAGTCTGGCGCCTTTTATTAGAGTGGACCTTCTCACGGACCACTGGCTCAGGGTCATGTGACACTATCCTATGTTTAAACATGACAGAATGACTGTCAGAAGCCTGTAGCCTATCCTTGTCTGTATTCACTAGTCTAAAACCAAAAGGTAATCCCCTGTCAGCTCTATCACAGGTTAGTATCGGCCGTGCATGCTGTTCCATGAGGGGGAAGCCTCTGGCTGCTACAAAGTCTCTTGGTGGCAGGGAATTGCTCATCAATAAGGAAGCTTTATTGGCTCTAAGAGAAGGAGCCGCCACCCCGACAGGTTTAGTCATCCTGCTCTCTGTCCCAGGGGCTACCTGGGACCCGTTGTTCCCTCCACAGCCTGTGGGCTTGTCCCTTCCATCCATATAATCAAGATGCTCCTGCAGCTCTGCAAACGTGCTGCATTTGAAGCGGTCTCCTTCCACCAGTGGCAACTCTCTGACCTGCTTCCGGTTCAGAGAGGGGATGATGGGGACGAAGGAAGAGGGGGCCTCGTTTTCGCAAAGCTCCCGGTCTGAGATGACAGCTCCCCCAGGCCCCACATAGATCACAGTGTCATAGGGCTGCTGTCTGCTGGAGGTGTGGTCCCTGTCATACAGCGGCATACTGGCAAACTTTGCATCCAGGGTCACATTTGGCAGGTGAAAGGCTTTCATTTTGGCAGGGTGGAGGATTATACTTTCTTCATATGAGCCTTCCCCAGTCAAGGAGGAGCACTGTGGAAATACAGAAGAGAGCAAGGTATGGTAATGAGCATGCACTGGTACAGCACGTTGCTGCACCCACCATCTCAGGCTTGAGAGCCCAAGTGCAGCCATGCAGTGGGCTATACCTCAGCACTACAGTAGTTTGAATGGAATGAAAGTTCCGGTGGCTGAAGTGCCATTCCTGTCACCAACCCCCAAATTTGCCCTGAAAGTTGGAGAACCTGCTTGCAGGGCTGGATATAGATTAACGTCATACCCATGACGAAGCAATTGCAGATTAAGTGCCTTTGCCCAAAGGCCTAACAGAGTAGAATCACTCCTGGCATTCACTGGATTCAAACCATCAACCTTCCGATTGGTGAAACAGAGCCCTAGCCTGAGCCAACACTCTGAAGAAGGAAGTAAGGCTCATTATTTACTGTGCCAGCAATTTACTGTATTCCCTAAGTTAAGTCTGCTGTAATAAAACAAACAAAAACAATGAAATACAAGTATTTTTTACATGTTGCCTTGTTATCAGGATTTCATGTTTCAAGAGCACTTGTGTTTCAAAAACAATCAAATACTATTCAAATACTAAAAGGTCTACACATTAAGATATACAGATATTTCATCTGTGCTACTGAGTCTGGATGAAGGCTTACAGTAATGATTGTAGACTGCTTTATTATCTGACTCAGCAATTCAGGGAAAAGTGGTGATCTATTATGGAACAACACTTAGGCACATTGTAAATTACAACCAAAATAGAAGAAACTTCTGTTCTAGGCTCAGATTTTCTTCAGTTTGACCAGCATAATTTGTTGTTAAGGAAAGTGCTTTTATTATTTCTGAATGTTGTTTTATTAATTTGTCATTATGTTAATTAGTGCAGGTAGGATCTGGGAGACTAAGTTATTTTTGCTAATCTTTATGTGTTTTTTTGGTATTTTGTTTGTTGGACGTGTTGTAATAAATGCTCCTGCTTCCCAAGTTTAAGGCTGATTTTGAATGGCTGTAGCTAACGTGGAGGATCAGGTTTTGAAGCGTTACCATAACAATATGAATAGGCTTGTCCCTCATGGCGCCCTAACACACCTTAGGCTGTGTCCTGCCCACATGGTAGAGGCGGGAGGCCAGCTGTAGCGTGGACAGCGACTCGCTGTACTGCTCTGCATGGGCCGAGACGTGGGCAATCATGGTAGTGTGGCAGTTAACGTTCCCCAGTGATTCCCTCAGCAGCATCGTCAGCTTACTGTCCCTGAATCGCACATTAAGACACCCTTTAAATAGAGAGGCAGAGCAGCTATGCTGTAAAGGAGCTCTCATAAAAACAGCAATGTGCATAAGAGATTGACAGCTAACCTACCTGTACGGTACATGCTTGGCCCCGCTAACTAGGGCGAGAATGACATTTCCCACAGCTGCCAGCGACAGGCACTGACTATCTTGGCGCTGGTTCAGGAACATCCCTCCACTTCCCAGGTCGATGATGTGCAGGCAGCTATGACCCCCTGACACTGATAAAAAGAACACCTAAAGAACTACAAATATTCATCCTTTGCATCAGCTCCCCAGATTACAGCCTGGAGAAAACTAGGCAATCCTACCACTACGCAATAGAATTTATGTCCTGATAAGACAGAAATTACAACTTCACACCCAAATAATGTTTTAGAAGTTCCAGTATTTCCATCTGTAGGTATTAGTATTATACACCTTGGGGTGTTCCACAAAGCAAGATTTCTCAGTTAGCAGTGTAAACCTAGGCTAGAAGTCATGATTGTCCAATAAGAATGTTCATTACCTAAATTTTTATTGGACAATCATGACTCCTAGTTTAAGTTACCGCAGCTAACTGAGAAATCCTGCTTTGTGGCTGAGGCATATGTGTCAGAAACGAAACAAAAACAAAAGCTGGCTCATCATGTTTGTTAATGTGCTGCATACAATAACCTTCCCGCGAGTGAGGTCACATGTAAAGTACATGTGGGTATACACTGTACATTATGCTATCTGAGGCAATGTGTGGCCACATGGTCAAAAGTTGGTAGCATCTATTTTTGGTATATTTGTGGGTAGAATCTCAGGAATTAACATAACAAAATGAGCAATATCCAAGTAATGCACAATTGTTTTATAGGCAGCTATGTCTAAAATGTTATTCGAGACTGAAAAATTACACCATTCTCTAAAGCAAATGAATCTGTGGCTAGTCTTGTATGTTTCAAAATATTCAAATTGGTTTTCTCTACTAGACAAGAATTTATTGGCTTATATACAATTCAAAAAACCCAAGAGAAACATTAAGAGAGATAATCAAAGCAAACTGGGACATAAATTTAAATCAAAGGAGGATATGGCCACTAATGCATTGTGGGCATCTGTCCATTTTGAATAATGCACTTTACCATTGAATCCCACCACCAATGTCAATCTATATCAGAATGCATTACTGTTAGAAATCCTGCGGATTTACAAATCTAAGTTTGCAATAAACCTCTTGTGTTCATCTGTGCATGGTAGGGTTAGGGACATTATGGAGTTAAATGCCACCATTTTAATGATCCCATGACTCCTAATATCTGCAAAGTGCAAACCTTTTTTGCAATTTAGTCATATACATTTTGAAGGAATAACAGGGGAAAATCAATTTTTGCTTTAAACACACACGCACACACGTTGGGGTACCTATCTAAATGGAGACCTTCCATTCATTTCTATGGGAAAAGCCATAATCCCAATTATGATACCCTTAAACCCTACCAAGCCCTATCCTTAGCCATAAGTAACCAAACAAAATACAAGACTTTTGGCATTTTTACTTTTTATATTGCATTTACAAATTTTTATAAAATCCAAAAGGGGACCTGAAAAATATCCCAAAAAGTAAGCAAGTTTCAGGTTTTACCACACTTTGGGGACAAAATGTGACTTAAGCAAACTTAAACACACAAACACACACACACACACACACACACACACACAAAGGGCCTCACTTAGAGCCTTCCTGCCCTAAGCACGTAAGTCAACACACAGAGGGGCGGCCTCACTTCCTGCCGTGGCGGCCTGATCCAGGGGTTGCTGCTGGATGTACAGGGTGAACAGCAGGTGAGAGTTGTGGCGTTTGTCCCCGTTGCGTGCCGCCAGTGCCGAATCCAAGTAGAGCGCAGCTCGGTCAGCACTGGGGGCCTGCAGCTTGCTCTGGTTCAACAACTGCATAAAATAATATTGCAAATGTACATTAAGTGCCCCTCAGGAATGGTCATGTTATCCAGGACCAATCAAAGAAGCAGTTTAATGTATAAGTACCACTGATAAGATAAGAGACATAGAGATTGATGGATAAATTCAAACGTTAATACTGCTGATGAAAAGCAGGGGCTGCTAGTCCCAGGGGTCTGAGGAACATTCCATTAATCAAGCAGTACCTGTGAGCCACAGACAGGGTCTTCCTTAAGATGGACCCCCTTAGAGGAGATGTCGGCCTGGCCCTCACAGACCATGTGAGAGAGCAGGTCTGTGAGAATCTCCTCATCGCCGCTGATCTCCACGGCAGACACGTGGACAGAGAAGTGCGTGCCCAGTTTCTCCTGCCGCTTGGCAATGAGCGTGAACAGCCAGGAGATGCTGCATGGCATTATTCCCAGGCCCTGTGTGGAACTGTCTCCCCCAACCATGGTGTAGGTTTTGCCTGAGGAGGGTCAACAGAAACATCTAGATGACTCCAGATCCCCTTCTCAGCTAAACATAGTCACGATCACATAATACAGGCAGTCCCTAGGCTATGAACGTCTTTAAGTCAAAAAAATAAAAATACAGTACATAATAGTAATAATCATAAGGTATTATTAAAGTAACTACATACTTTACTGTACCTCGAACTGACAAATCACTGAAGCTGTCTAATCAAAAAATAGTGCTTGCATTTGTTATTACAAACCATTGCATTTAAATCAAATTTCTAATGTAATACTCTTTATGGCAGTCCATTACTAAGTACGAGTTCTTAAACTCAGGACTGCCTGCATACGGGACGGATGGCAACTCTTCCTCCACGGACCAGGGGCTAGGAACCTCTGATCTTTTTGTCCATCTATGGGATAAATGTTGGATGACCATTTGAATGGCAAGACTATACTGATTTTAGATAACAGGCAACCATAGTTCACAGTCACAGCAACATACACGTAAAAAAGTACTTGTATTGCTTGCAAGTTGTGTTACAGCAATCTATGTGTATTGCTTAGCAGGTTTATTCTAAAAATTGAAATATTGAATGGCTCACCTAGGTTAGAATGACCAAAGCAAAAGATACAGCCATCAGCACCATTCAGCACAGCTTGTATAATGTCTGTCAGAGTCTCGGAGCAGAGATCAGCCTGTGAAGACAGACACCCATCACAATTCAGTCTGTGAGCTCAGTCTGTGTGAAAGAAGACACATCCGATCTCTTCGGCATTCTTTTCTCTCCCAAGGCACACACTGGATTGTGAAGAGCAGTGCTTATTCAGCCTAAGACTTTCTTTGAAGAGATGTCTCACTGAACCCTGTCATGTTGAATTTCTAACCTTGAAATGTCACAGCTACAAATACTGCATGATAACCATCAGGACGTCAGCCAGAAATGGTAAACTGTCTTGCTTACACACGCACGCGTGTGCACACACACACACACACGCACACACACGTGCACACACATTTGTGAATCTGAAATGAATTTGAATTGTGATTCAAAACAGGATGCAGAACTGCAATTCACATAAGGACATACAAATAACATCAAACTGAATTCAATTTAGGCACACACAGAAATATACATACATACATACATAGTTGAGAGTGAAGTTTGGGGTCCAAGTGCAGGGTGAAGTTATTTATCCGGCACCGCTGGTGCACTTTGTGTGACTTGGCTTAATGCAATTAGTTTCACCATATCTGCAATTGGGGGCGGCATGGTGGTGCAGTGGTTAGCACTGTTGCCTCATACCTTTGGGACCCGGATTACATGTGTGTGGAGTTTGCATGTTCTCCCCATGTCGTCGTGGGGTTTCCTCCAGGTACTCCGGTTTCCCCCCACAGTCCAAAAACATGCTGAGGCTAATTGGAGTCGCTAAATTGCCCGTAGGTGTGCATGCGTGAGTGAATGGTGTGGGAGTGTGCCCTGCGATGGGCTGGCCCCCCATCCTGGGTTGTTCCCTGCCTCGTGCCCATTGCTTCTGGGATAGGCTCCGGACACCCCGTGACCCCGTAGGATAAGCGGTTTGGAAAATGGATGGATGGATGGATGGATATCTGCACTTGTTGTTTTATCTATCACCACTGATTTGGCTAATTAAATTGCACCATAATAAATTTCACCAAAAGATAATACTGCAGTATAATGACAATATTATTATTACAAACCTACCTTTCATAATCTCCCCACCGCTTCAAAAAACATAACATCATTAAATTCTCTCACAAAATTTTTTTGCTGAGTTTGCAACAATACATGTCGCTCTGCTCTGTCTAAGAGTTCCAATTTTAGGTTTATTTGAGGTTTATCATGCGGAAGATTTTCATCCATATAATGTTTTTGTAAAGTGGTAATAAGATACAGAAAAGATCAAATTGAGTACATCAATTAAAAATATCAAATAATGTTATGTTGTTCACAATTCTTCTCTTTGCTATGACTAACTGTAGTTGCTTTAATTTTGGCACAATGTGTATAAAAGATTTTATCAGGTCCAGATACTCACACATGTAATTTGCTTGCAAATTTTGGAAAAGATTAGGAGTGCATGTGTGAGTGAATAGTGTGTGAGTGTGCCATGCGATGGGCAGGCCCTCCATCCTGGGTTGTTCCCTGCCTCGTGCCCATTGCTTCCAGCATAGGCTCCGGACCCCCCGCGACCCAGTAGGATAAGCAGTTTGAAAAATGGATGGATGGATGAGTTTTGGAAAAGATCTCACAAATATTTTTTTAATTATTGCGCTAATAGGATTAAGTGTCAAAACTGCCCTTTTTTGTTGCTTTCACTATGCTGCGCTGCTTCAATTTTGAGGGCAGTATGTCTCAATATTTGATCACTTCCAGCTTGTTACCATTACAATGTGTCTGAAACATTTGAATATGAACTGTAAAATAGTTTTAGAGTTACTGTGCGCTTTCAGTTGCAGACAAAGGGACATGATGTAATAGTCAACGTCAGGGGTTGGCTACAGATGACTGTGGTTGGTGCGCATGTAGCTTCGATTTCTCTGTCTAGTGGAAGCCATGTGCATCGACTGCACATGTGCAAGATAATTGATTAGGTCTTTCCAGTAGGTGACAGTGCGGATTGTCACAGATCAGCAGTCAATGACAAAAAATTTGAAAAAGAATAGCTGTTGTAATAGTTAAAGCAGCTGTATGAGAAGGATTGGAGATACTTGCATATCTAATTTTTCATACTAACATAATACAGAGGTATATGGTACTTAACTTTAAAACTGCTCATGAAAGTTTACCCGTATCACTACACTGTTTGTATTTGTGTTTGTTGCCCTCTCCTGGTCTGATGGAATATCACTGCTGTATGTACCACGCGAAACCATTCTCGTCCACAGCAAAATGTAGTATGAACAGAAGCCGCCGAGCAGATGAATGTCTCCAACCATAAAATGCACAGATGCACACACGGAATGTGAAGTATGAACTAGGCTTTAGATTCCTCTAGGTTTCTTCAGTTTTGGAGCAATCTATCTCAAAATTTACTTAATTCCTTTCCAGCCTGCGACCAATGGTTCTGCAAAGTTTGAAGGAGGTCCATAAGAAACTTTTTGAGTTATTGCCTTAATGGGATCAAGTGGAAAAACTGCCCTTTTTTAGCCTAATTAAAATGCCACAGCCTATCTGAATGTTGTTGCTAACCATGTGCATCATTTATGGCCACAATTTGCCCATCTTCTAATGGCTACTTTAAGATAATGAGTTCAGTGCACTTCAATGGCCTCTCCAGTCACCAGATTTGAGTCTGATAAAGAACTTGTGGGGTGTGGTGTGGTGTGGGAATGAGAGATTCAAAGCATGAATATGTAGCCAACAAATCTACAGCAATCTATAACCAGTCAACATGGACACACACACACACGTTTGTAGTCATATCCTTGTATTAATTAATATAATATTAATTTATATAGGCACCTTCACACCGAAGTTCCAGAACCTGGTCCCAGTTTACAAGTTCCTCGCCACCTCAACCTGAAACTTTGTAACTCCTGGCCATTTTGTATGTCGCTTTCACACCACAGAACAGAACTTCATGCTAAATAAGCACTGGAGATGCAAAAAGTTCACATATAATTTCAGATTGATCTTTCATTCTCCACAGAATAAAAAAAAACATCTAACATTATTCCGCTAATAAGTGCTAACAAGTTTCACCACCAGCACTAGTGATATTAGACTAAAGTATATTGGTTAGTGATCGAATTTTCCTATGCAGAAATATGAAGACAAAAAAGCAAGCAAAAAAGTATTCATTGATGCTTTAAATGTAAATGGGACTAAAAAAAATAATTCCATCTGCTCAATTGCTCCAACACATCTCTCTTTCTGCATTTCCATGTAACTTTCAAGTTAGTGCCGGTGCTTGTGGTCAACCAATCAATAAACTATGGCTATAATCCCCTCCCCAGTAGTTTGTGTTCAAATGAAAAGTACCTACTCTAAACTACACTGAACAAAAATATAAACGCAACACTTTTGTTTTTGCTCCCATTTTTCATGAGATGGACTTAAAGATCTACAATTCATTCCAGATACACAATATTACCATTTCTCTCAAACATTTCTCACAAATCAGTCTAAATGTGTGATAGTGAGCACTTCTGCTTTGCTGAGATAATCCATCCCACCTCACAGGTGTGCCACATCAAGATGCTGATCTGACATCATGGGTAGTGCACAGGTGTACCTTATACTGCCCACAATAAAAGGCCACCCTGGAATGTGCAGTTTTGTCTCACAGCAAAATGCCACAGATGCCACAAGCATTGAGGGAGCGTGCAATTGGCATGCGGACAGCAGGAATGTCAACCAGATCTGTTGCTCGTGCATTGAATGTTCATTTCTCAACCATAAGCCGTCTCCAAAGGCGTTTCAGAGAATATGGCAGTACATCCAACCGGCCTCACAACCGCAGACCACGTGTAACCACACCAGCCCAGGACCTCCACATCCAGCAGGTTCACCTCCAAGATCGTCTGAGACCAGCCACTCAGAAAGATAATGCACGGCCCCATGTTGCAAGGATCTGTACACAGTTCTTGGAAGCTGAAAATGTCCCAGTTCTTGCATGGCCAGCATACTCACCGGACATGTCACCCGTTTAGCATGTTTGGGATGTGCTTGACCGGCGTATACGACAGCGTGTACCAGTTCCCACTAATATCCAACAACTTCGCACAGCCATTGAAGAGGAGTGGACCAACATTCCACAGGCCACAATTGACAATCTGATAAACTCTATGCGAAGAAGATGTGTTGCATTGCATGAGGCAAATGGTGGTCACACCAGATACTGACCGGTTCTGAGTCCCCAGACCCCCAATAAAGCAAAAAACTGCACATTCCAGGGTGGCCTTTTATTGTGGGCAGTATAAGGTACACCTGTGCACTACCCATGATGTCAGATCAGCATCTTGATGTGGCACACCTGTGAGGTGGGATGGATTATCTCAGCAAAGCAGAAGTGCTCACTATCACACATTTAGACTGATTTGTGAGAAATGTTTGAGAGAAATGGTAATATTGTGTATCTGGAATGAATTGTAGGTCTTTAAGTCCATCTCATGAAAAATGGGAGCAGAAACAAGAGTGTTGCATTTATATTTTTGTTCAGTATAGTTACTAGGAATTACTAAAAAAGGGTTCTGGAACTGCCTCTGAGGAACTACAATTGGGTCAAATTCCTGCAGTGTGAACATAACAAAACTCCCTGGTTCTGAAAAAAGGTTCCATAAAAAAAGTTCCTGTGGTGTGAAAGCATGTCATGGGAAGAACCCCAGTCCCAACAATGACAACCTTACCCCTTACTTAGCAGAAGAGTTTATTCCCACTCACTGTGACAAAAGCTCTGCTCAATGTAATGTGCAAACTGGTATCTTAGCAGACTTACCTGGGACATGTCCTGAGTAAAAATGGCATCAAAGTTGAACATGGTGGCACCCAGCACTGAGTACCCATGTCTAGCACGTGCCCCCATGGATGGCTCATAAAGAGTCAACTGCTTCTTGTAGGAGTCCACCTGAAGGATACAGGACTCAAAGGCATCATGGACACCCTGGAAAGGACTGATGCGGACTGTTACTTTCACCTGTATGGGAAAAAAGGTGCTGTTCTAGTTGGGCAACTAAGCGATTCAGCAATAGTCAATAGTCCTAGCTATTATTTTAAAATTCACATGTAAAACAAGCAAAGGTGGATTGTTCAGGTCCAGAAAGTACAAATCCAGACCAACATTTTGTTACAAACAACCAGCTGAGTATAAAGAGTTTTTATTTTCTAGACCTGAACTATCCTTTATCGCTGATAAAAATACAGTATGAAATCCAATGGGAAATTAATATAACCAATACTTCCAGCACATCGAGGTCACATTTATTGTCACATAATTACACTGAAGATAAATATTACAATGAGCTGTAGCTGAAAATGGGCACGGACTGTTGGTGTGTGGCTCAGTGGGTTAGGATGCTGTGCTTACAATATGTCTAGAAGGTCACTTGTTCAAGTTATGCGGGAGGCAGAATATCTAGATCACTCTTGGACCCTAAATTACAAGAACTGCTCCTGGGGTGCCAGGTAATTGGCTGACCCTGTTCTCTCTTTCTTTGATTTCACCTGTATGTGTGTGTCTAACAGGAGAGCATGATCAGATATGAAAACATTGAATTTTAGGGCAGAGTGTAATGTATTAGTGAACTGTGCCCAGGATATCATAGGCTCAAATTCCATAGCCAGCAGAATAATGATATCACTGCAGTCCCTTTCAGCAAGACCCTTGCTCCAGGGATGCTGGTTGACCATGATCCTCACTTTGTGCAAAAGCAGCTGCAAAAAACACAAGTAATGTAAATGTAATGATAAGGATTGAAGACAGTGCTGCCATCAACTAATCCTCCCATGCTGCCTATACTTCAGCCAAGTCATTTCCATTAATTTGGAGTGGCCCATCTTTTAGAGAATGCAATAATATTACATATTGTTAATATACATTTCAACTGGTGCAAATAGAAAAAAATGATAAAAACTTTTTCATTGTACTCTATTCACATACCTGGATCAATAGCCTATTTAATAATCTATGGCTGGTCAGATCAAACAACTTTCCATTTGTTCCAATTTGTTTATTTGTTGTTGTTTATTTGTTGAAGCTGTATTTAACAGCAATTGTCCCATCTGCCTTGGACCTGAAGAATTGATTTTCCTTCTACTGCTGTTATATGTACCAATCAGCATTCTTATGAGGCATGAAGAATAGATAATATTGCTTGTTACCAGGAACATATTTCACTCATAAAAGTTCCATTTGCTTTGACTTAGGACTTCCTGTAAAACTCGCTAATGTGACTAACATGAAGGCTAAAGGTAGCTAAAGCGATAGCTAACACTTGGTGATGGACAGTTGTCTAATGACTAATGAATACTAACAGTGAAGTTATCGACAGGTGTGTAACAGGATGGCTCAAATGAAATAACATGTTCATGAAGCTATATCATTGTGTACAACTCATGAATTTTTACTTGTTTTAACATTTATCTACAGGGTTGCCAGCTGTCACGCTTCTGGTGCGATGCTCACACTTAAATATTCTTACACTCACACAAGAAATCTTACACCAAATCTATATTATTCCATCATAAATCTAAAATTAGTCACATCAAAAGTGTTGAGGGAGTCTGCAAACCCTACAGACTATGTACAGTGTAATAAAACCACCAGCCAGCTGACCACCCTGTATCCATTTGGTTTTCCTATACATCTCTATTTCCTTGCCTATGTACAGTACCAATTAATCAAACGTAGGTCAGAAAATAATTGTCAGGCACTATTGATATTAGGAGAGTAACAGTACCATCTACTCAGGATTTGGTTCAATGGACAATTCGGAGCTCATGGTTCAATACACTCACAATATATTGAACAACATAAGACTGAAAACAAACTAAGATTTCTCATTTCTTTGTTTTGAAGCATGTACACTTACAAAAAGCTGTTTTCAAACCATTACTTTTTTCTTGCATTTTTTTTCTTATGCTGCAGACTCCAGTGCAAAATGCAAAAATAAAATCTCAAGGTGTCCTCTTGTGTTACCATTAATAAATGATTTTTTGCCTTAGTGCATCGCTATACCCCTACAGTGCATATCATCATGTTTTCGAATTGCGAAATATTGTGCCACGGTGCATAGTTACACCGATAATTGGCAGACACAACTTCTCTATAGACACAGGAGCATCTGTAGAGTAACTGCGGAGCAACAAAAGGTTATCTACTGCCACCCCTCCTCCTTTGGTCTGCTGGCCCTCATCCCATTCAGTGCCAGGAAGTAATGACTGCATGACATACAGGAACTCAAACAACATGAATCAGGCCCTTTGGCAGATGGTGCCGCCAGCTCGTACGCTGAGATGCTGTCAGGTGGCACTATGGGAAATGGATGCAGGAAGCAGTAGAGCAGAATGAGCATCATAGCTTTTTTTGTGATTTCCTTCAGTGACATCCCGAAGGTCTGTGGGTTGTGCCTGAGTCACATGGCCCTTCTCAGATCTCTGAGAGAAGCACAGTTCATCCTTCTTCTTTGGAGATACATTTGCTATGTACTCAATTTACCTCACATGTATTTCATTTATTCCCTCATGAGGCCATATCAAGGCCCACTAGTAGTTATTTATACATCAATTATTCATGAATGAATGAAATATTAGCACTTTGTGATTTAAAATGTTAAAGCAATACCTCCATCACTGTCGAAATTATGTAAAACAATTTTGTCTCATCTTGTATATATGAGAGTACTGGATGCATCTGTTTTATGTTTGAGTCTGATTATGCTGTGCATTCTTCTAAGCATGATTTAAACCCAGCACAGCGGCAAGGTTATTGTCTGTTTTATTTATCAATTACACAGTTCTACAATTTAAAAAAAAAAATCAGTTGCCAAGGTTTTTTGAATGGATTTAGGGTATTTTGAGGCTGCTGCGTTCAAAAATTCCATTACTTTTGCTGAATTGGTTCTAGTTTTTGAGATAATGGACATCCATGAAAATAATGCATTTCCCCAATGCGACTTGTGTGTGATAACAAATGCAACAGCTTTTGATCTGTCTTATGACTTTTTAACAGTGTCTTAGGTAATGAAATATCCCATACAGTATAATTATTTTGTATTTCAATTTGTAGGCTTATAATGCTGTAAAAGCGACTTTTTGAAGCCAGAATTCAACTGTGAATTTGCAGAGGAAAGAAGTCGTCTGCAGTATAAGTTTGTCAACCCAGGCTTGGTTTATACCCAAAAAGTTCTGTCTTAATAAGTATATAAATACATGTAAAAATTATGACTTCATCAAGAAAAGCCTGCATCACCAACAGAGTTTTGCCTCTGTTGTGAAGAACTACTTAAGCAGACAAGTATGAAGAATTGGTGCAAGATATGCTTGCTAATTTCAGAAATTTGGGAGTTAATATGAGCATCCATAGGCATATAAACAGATTTCCAGACAACCTTGGGGATTTCAGCGAGGAACAAGGCGAGAGGTTCTACCAGGATATGAAGGTGATGGAGGAGAGATATCAAGGCAGATGGGACATACACATGATGACAGACTACTGTTGGAGTCTCCAACAGGATTGTCTGATGACACACATAAGAGGAAATTGCATAAACAGCGTTTTTTGAAACATTGACATTAATAACAATTAATAACTAAATAATATTGTATTAATTAATCAAATCATACATAACACTGTTAGATATTAAAAATTTCTTTGATGTTAGACTATTTATTTACTAGTTGTAACTAAAATAAAAATATTCTTGCAATTCTGAATGCTTTTCAAACGTGTTGCGGTAATTAATTAATTAACTATTAAATATCTCAGAAACTAGAGCCGATCTGGCAAAACCAAAGTCATATTCTTAATGAGCACCATAAACTTAATTTAAAATCATTCAGACTCCGTTGGCAGCAAAATCACTGTATACCAGTGTTGTATGTGCTGGTGTAAAAGACAGCTTAGTACAGCCTGCTCAGCCTAAGCACTGCATCAACTCTAATAAATGTGTGGAGCCAACAGACTGTAGGGTCTGGTGCTGGCACATGATACAACTACACACACTGTCATTACTGATACAGCCCTGTGGTGGGTTTGTGTGTGTATTGTTCCATTTGGCCTGAGGGAGCACAGGCTGCTCCTGTCTTGGGAGAAGAAATTACCTGCACCTGGCTGTACATTCAGTAATGAGGTGCATCTGACTTCGAAGAGGTGCATAAAATAAAAAGGAGCTGAAGATCCAGAGCAACAGAGACCAGTGTTCTTTGGGGCATGGCTTGGTTCTTGCTTAGTTCTTTTGTGGATTGAGTGTACCAGCCGCTGCCTAAGCTTAGACTTGCTGCTTATGATTGATTTACTGAACATGTACCTTTCAATCAACCAGCTACAATCTGTTAGGTTCCTGGACCGTCTAGTACACTAGGCTTATGGTGGTCACCACTCCTTGTTTTTTTTACCTCCTTTTGAGAGTATGTAAGAAAGACTTTGTTGTCCTTGTATTGTATGTGCGTGGTTTGTCATTTTATTTGCTGGTGCTGCTGTCCCCAGCCCTGGTAAGAGTATTTATTGGTTGTAGGCTACGTTTGTTCAATTCTCTGTTCTTGGTGCTGCCACTCCATAACAACTTGCATTATTGTTTTGCTTTTGTATTAAAACTGTGCTGGATCATTAAACTTCTGGTTTCTTGACATTACTAGTTAGGTGTCATTGTAAGAATAAGTCATGAATAAGTTTTCATTTTTAGGTATTTCCAAGCAATCTTGTGTAACACATGTCTTAGCAATGAGTACTGTATGTGTGAGAGTCTGAGGTGTCTTCCTTACCTTTCCTAGACCTGGTCCATTCTTGTCCTTGACTAATGACCTGAGGAGGTGTGGGGGAACAGCAGGTGGTGCGTGCTGCAGGATTCCCCGGAAATTAGTTGGGTAGAGGGAAGGCCCCTGGGTGTGGGGCCAAGGAGGGTGGCTCTTCTTCCTCTTGGAAGAGAGATTCAATTTTTGGGCTGCCCTGCAAGGAATGCACAGAACGACAGTGAGGAAGATGTGCTGGTGTCAGGTCAATCACTAATATTCTAGAGCAATGTTTCCCAGTCTGGTCCTGGGGAAACCACAGACAGTCCATATATTTGCAGCCTCACCAAAATGTGGACCATCTGTAGATCCCCGAGGACCAGATTGAGAAACACTGATCTAGAATATCTGACAAATGCATAGCAGAGATGGGAAAACCACATACCCCAGCTATTCCGCGACAATGTGAAGGACAATATCCCCTATAAAAATGAGCTAAATGTTCAAAAGGGACAGGTTGCATTGAACTGCCAGCAAGTCACTTCATTCAGATTCCTCTGTAATAGACTATAACTATTTGCCTTATTTATTTCTGTTGCTTTATCTGGCCTTGTTTCTATTTATCTATTTCTTTAAGTTATTGGTAATATATACAGGCTGTTCCCAGGTTATGAATGAGATCTGTTCCTTAAATCTGTCTTTGTCAGAAAAATTATATAACAGTACATAATAATGATGATAGAGTAATAATACTGTAAATAAAGTAACTACGTATGGTACTATACTGTACCTTGAGCGAATGAACCATTTAGGCCATGCAATGTTTCACAAGAGTCACAAAGTAATATCCATCCATCCATCCATTTTCCAAACCGCTTATCCTATTGCGTCGTGGGGGGTCCGGAGCCTATCCCGGAAGCAATGGGCACGAGGCAGGGAACAAACAACCCAGGACGGGGGGCCAGCCCATCGCAGGGCACACTCACACACCATTTACTCACACATGCACACCTATGGGCAATTTAGAGACTCCAATTGGCCTCAGCATGTTTGTGGACCGTGGGGGGAAACCGGAGTACCCGGAGGAAACCCCACGACGACATGGGGAGAACATGCAAACTCCACACACATGTGACCCAGGCGGAGACTCGAACCTGGGTCCCAGAGGTGTGAGGCAACAGTGCTAACCACTGCACCACCATGCCGCCCCACAAAGTAATATGTGTTCGTTATTATAAACCATTGTATTTAACTTGAATTTTTTATATAATAGACTTCATAGCAGTCTGTAAGTACGAGTTGCCTGTAAATAAGATGTTTTTATGTGGCTGTGATGAATTTTGAATAAGCCTCCTAAAACAATGGGAACCTAAAACAGCAGTAATAAAGATCAGATCATTATATTCCTGTTTGGATGTAATGCACCTGTTGGGCCGTAGCGGCAGGTGTTTCAGAGTTGTTATCTGAGGAGGGGGAGGGGTGTGGTCTGTTCTCTTACTTTTGGGGACAGGGTAAAATGTAGGTGACTGGAAAGGAGGAACTGAGGCTAGCATTGTAGTCAGCCATTAGGCCATCATCCCACACATTTTTATCTGTATGTCTCATGAAGGGCCTACTAATAAGATAACCCCCCCCAACTCCCACCCCATGCTTCATCAATCATGGTACACTTAGCAAGTGGACATGCATTAAGAGATGCAGTTAGGACTGAGCTTTGGGTCCATAACTAGAGATCTAACCAAAAAGGTAAGAGCAGTACTTTCTCTTCAACTTGTGTTTCTCCTTGGATTATCTTATCCTGAAATGATTTTCAGAGTTATTATCTGGCAATATTTCTGGAGCCACATACTATAAATATAGAAACTAAAGCAGAAACTATCAAATGTTATTGTTTGGGATCAAAAAACATTACACATTACATTACACTCAAAACACGACTTCCAAAATACAGAATATAACACTGCAACTATTTGAATCTATGGTTAAATCACAGATTTTAGCTCCAGTCATATAACTGAGCAGTGAACAAACAAGATTGTTTCATTAATATAAAATATGATGCTTGGTTTTACATTACTAATGTGATTGGCGGCATTATATGACAGTTAGTGCTGTTCCCTCGAAGGCCCAGCTGCTTCCTTGGGGGCTTGTGCATTTACCCCATTTTCGCACATGCATTACTCCCCCCCCCCTGCCCCCGAGTTTCTTAAAACATGATTGCTCCCTCCTTTTTTCAGTGATGCCCCCTGTCTCTTTTATGGGACTGAGTAAATATGACAAAAAACAAACCATTATTACCCCGTTCTTCATTTAACTGATGTCTGTGATTGCACAATCAATTTAAAGGTCTGTTAACAGTGCCACCTTTTCATTATAGCATGCATGAGTGATGCAGTGCATCATTATACTTTGTATAACTAATGCTTCTCTCGCAAACAGCTATTATTAACCTTAAAATATAATGCATATGTATGCAGGAGAATGAACATAATTTCCATATCTGATATATTTCTATCTTCTATTTTTATTAGATGGAGAAACGTTGATAAAACGAAGTTTGGACTTTTTCTGCATGACCTCCCCCTTGGAGGAGAGAGAACAAGCTGAAGCAGGATATAGGGAATGTCTGCAGTTTGGACCCATCCTTAGGATGAAGAGAAACTCTCAGCCCTGCTACCGAGGGAACATACGCCCCAGACAATTCAGTGCGTCACCAAGGCTAACAGCGAGCTGGCAGAGATAGCACAGAGAACAGCACATCCAGCATTGGCGGCTGCTGATTATGGAAATGAGAGGTGTGGGAGAAAGAGAGGTTTACTCACAGTTCCTTCCAATCCATTAGCCAGTCAGCACTCATCAGCGTTGCAGGCTAGGAGCAGAACGTCGTGTTCGTCTGTGTCTCGGGGCTGGAAATGGGGCGAGGTCCGCGTGTGAGGGGAAAGCCACCGTGCCGGCAGCATGATGCGCGCTTGGGGGCGTGTTCCCGGGCCAGACACGGCTCACCAGCAGCTCAAAGTGCGGTCTTCCTGTGTGAGGGCCACTGGGACGCCCCCCCCCACATGCTGATGGAGTGCTGCATACGGGAGATGCCTCCAGTGACCATGCTGCTGTCCGCGGCGCTGTCTACCTAGCAGTGGAGGTGCTGGGATGTGACCCTCCCTCTGGGCTTTCACCCAGCCTTTAAATGTCAGCTGGGTTCCAGTTAGCTATGCATCCATATATCTGTCTGATTCCTTCCTTACTGCCCAGGGGATCCAGTCTTCCCTGCCTGAACACTGTCTTCTCTCTCTCTCTCTCTCTCTCTCTCTCTCTCTCAACCTGTCTAAAACTGCTTTCTCTCTCTCCCCCTCTCTCTCCATTAAGCCCTCCCTCTCTTTGTCCGCTGTGAGACTGCAGTTATGCTCTCTCTCTCTCTTTCTCTCTCTCCCTCTCTCTCTCAGCCAGAGCCAGTGGAGAGGCCAGCTATCTGTCATTCCCAGCAGAATATCATATCTCCATGGGCGTGGTAGGTGGGTGGTTCACATTCTCACCAGCTATCAAACTAACAAGTGGGCCAGCTGTCTCTTTCTGTGTGAGTGTGTTTGTTTATGTGCTGTGTGTTTTTATTATATTATATAATGACACTGTCATTTTCCATTTTTTTTCCTTTCCTTTCCCGTCTTTTCCTTTCCTTTCTTGGCCATTCCTTTTATTTTCTGTCCTTTCTACCTCCTCCTTTTCTTTTATTTTCTTAACCCTCCCTTTCCCCTCACTTTCCTTTTCCCTTCTTTCTTTCTTTCTTTCTTTCTTTCTTTCTTTCAGTGCTGTGTATTGTGGGCTGAACTCTCCTTCCTCCTGACTCACCAGTAAATATGCTGATTGGCCACAGAGACTGGTGCTTGACTATAAATAGGAGATGTGATGGTGACGTTACCACTGAAGGAACCTGGCTTTGCCTGCATTCTGCATATTCACACCTTCTACCTTCATATTCCCATGGATGACTATCTGATACTGAATGCTATGAAGGAAAATCTTTAAATTGCAGGTTCACTTTCTTGTCATAGTTGTCAGGCCCCAGTTTTGATGAGAGTTAGGCTCATAGTGCACTCTGATGTAATACAATAAAAAAAGTCTGCCTGCTTTCAACTGATTTTCTCTGAAACCTGTGTCAAATACAGTAATTTCAAGGTTACATAAACAATTATTTCTCAAATCTCTTGAAAACAATGATGTTTCAGTTGTTATTGCTCTGACTCCTGAAATGTGGCAACTGCAGTGTTTTCCAGGTTTTAGAGAACCTTGGTTTTGTTCATTCTTAATATGACATAATTCAATAAATAGTTATTCAGAGTTTTCTTCCCAAAAGTAACCATCTTTAAGCACCTTACATTTAGGTGTTTTATGGAACAGTACACAGCGTTTCACCATTTTCATATTATCCTGGAGCAAGCCAGGTGAAACACTCCTGTGAACAACCTATTTTCCTAGTAATTGAAATAACCAACAGGTTACAACACCAGCCAGCTGCCACCTTCCTGTGCATTATCGCCAAAATGGTCATGTGATTTAAAGCTGCGCATGCAACCATCTCCATGCCCTTTTAACTTGCTTAGAACAATATTTCTGTCCATTTATGATTTCCAAGAAATGTTTGGGTTGGTTGCTTATTTACCATCTTGGTACTGCACTCTTTTCTCAGCCAATGTTCAAAGCATCTCATCAAGTGATCTTGAATTTTGCTTAGTTATGAACAAACCTTAAACCTAGAAAATACACGGTACCCTTGCATTGTGATTAGAATAGGACAGATCGCAGAACCCCAATAAATTGCTAGAATATTACTCTACACATGGAACACTTTATAAATCTTAATAACAAACTTTATAAAGATAAACAAAATATTCTTGAAAAAAAGAAAAAAAACATCCATCCATCTTTTGTAACGGCTCATCCTGCTGAGAGTTGCGGGGTGTCCAGAGTCTATCCTGGAGGCATTGCAGTGCACCCTCACACTTCATTCACTCACACATGCACAATTTGGTAACTGGAGTACCCAGAGGAATCTCCATGATGATACGATAACACGCAAACCACACACATGGAGCCATGGCAGAGACTTCATCCCTGCTCCCAGAGGTTTGAGGCAAAGGTGCTAACCACTGTGCCACCCCAGAGAAAAACATCATTCTATCAAAATCATGTTCCAGCTATGTTAGTAATACATTTAGTGGTACAGTAGAAGTAGTATCCAGAATTTTCTTTAACACACCCAATACTGCTGTTATATCGAGGAATAAAAGAAGACTGTAACTAGACCCAGTGCTAGTTTTGTGCAGGGTACACCCAAGTCCACTTCTTAAAGGAGATGCTGACATCAAAGAAAAAACTCAAGCATTTCCATCAGTGTCACGGGACGAGGTGAGCGATCGCAAGCAAAGCGGCGATCGTGCGGGAAAGGAGCAGGCAGGCAACAGTATACGGGAAAACGGGGGTTTATTCAGGCTTCGGGGAGCCGGGAACACTGAACGCAGACTGACTTCTACTGACATTAATGACAGACAAAGCAAACTGGGGAGACCAGGACTTAAATACACGGAACCAGACAGCAGGAAACAAGACACGACTGGGCAGGATCAGGAAATCACACGTGGGTAATTAGGGGGCGTGGCACACAGGAGGAGCGGACGAGCCGGGCATGACAGAACCCCCCCCCAAAGGCGCGCTACACCGGGCGCGCCAAGGAAGGGGGCGACGGACGGGACGAGGCACGACAGGACCTGGAAAACAAGAACAGAATTAACGCAGGACAGGGAACAGGACCGAGGTACAAAACAGAGCGAGGGACAAGACAAAAGACAAAACCTGACAGAGGGTCGGGAAGGCAGACAGGCAAACCAGGAAGGGAGACACAGAAGGAACGGGCGGAACAAAGGGGCCAGGAGTGCAAGGCGGGTACACCGGGGCACAAGGAACAGAGACGGGAGGAACAAAGGGACGAGGAACGGAGAAAGGAGGACAGACAGGAGGAGGAGCAAACAAAGGAGGGACCAGGGCAGGAGAGAAGGGAGAGAAGGCGGGGGAACAAAGGGGAGCCCGTGGGAGCCCCAGCGGGCGAGAAGGGGACCGAGAAGGGGCAGAGGAGACAGGGCGAGGGACCCGCGGAGGGGCCAGGGAGGGAGCAGGAGGGAGCACCAGGGAAGGGGACGAGGGAGCTGGAAGGGGCCAGGGCGAAGGCACGGAGGAGGGGGGAGCCGCAGCAGGCGGCGATGTCCGGGGGAGGGCCGGAGGTAAGGGCCCCGCAGGCGACCGAGGAGCCGCCGTCGGAGAACCCCCAGGCGACCGACCAGGACCCGGAGAGGGGAGCGAGGCAGGGCGACGAGGCACCGGAGAGGGACCCGCAGGCGACAGCCGACCCGGAGGGCCAGGACCCGCAGGCGCCAACCGAGCCCCAGCGCAGGCGAGGCAGGGCGAGCCAGGGGGCAGGGCGGGCGGGACCCCAGCTCTGCGTCTGTGTCCCCTCCCTTTACGGGACACAGACATGACCCCAGGTCGGGGTCGAGTTCGCCGGGGCGAGGGAGAAACTGTCACAGGGGGCGCCTCGGGAGCTGCTGCAGCGCGGTCAGGAACTGGAGCGCTGACAGGAGCTGCAGGTGACTGCAGTGGGGGCGCCTGCCCGGGAGCTGCAGCAGGTGGCTGCAGTGGGGGCGCCTGCCCGGGAGCTGCAGCAGGTGGCTGCAGTGGGGGCGCCTGCCCGGGAGCTGCAGCAGGTGGCTGCAGTGGGGGTGCCTCTGCAGGGACAGGAGCGCGGTCAGGAACAGGAGCTGGCTGCAGTGGGGGCGCCGGCCCGGGAGCTGCAGCAGGCGGCTGCAGAGGGGGCGCCGACCCGGGAGCTGCAGCAGGCGGAGGGAGCGCCGGGACAGGAACAGGAGCGCGGTCAGGAACAGGAGCGCGGTCAGGAACAGGAGCTGGCTGCAGTGGGGGCGCCTGCCCGGGAGCTGCAGCAGGTGGCTGCAGTGGGGGCGCCTGCCCGGGAGCTGCAGCAGGCGGCTGCAGAGGGGGCGCCTCTGCAGGAACTGGAGCGCGGTCAGGAACAGGAGCGCGGTCAGGAACAGGAGCTGGCTGCAGTGGGGGCGCCGGCCCGGGAGCTGCAGCAGGCGGCTGCAGAGGGGGCGCCGGCCCGGGAACTGCAGCAGGCGGAAGGAGCGCCGGGACAGGAACAGGAGCGCGGTCAGGAACAGGAGGTGGCTGCAGTGGGGGCGCCGGCCCGGGAGCTGCAGCAGGCGGCTGCAGAGGGGGCGCCTGCCCGGGAGCTGCAGCAGGCGGCGGCAGAGGGGGCGCCTCTGCAGGAACTGGAGCGCGGTCAGGAACTGGAGGTGGCTGCAGTGGGGGCGCCGGCCCGGGAGCTGCAGGTGGCTGCAGTGGGGGCGCCGGCCCGGGAGCTGCAGGTGGCTGCAGTGGGGGCGCCGGCCCGGGAGCTGCAGGTGGCTGCAGTGGGGGCGCCGGCCCGGGAGCTGCAGCAGGCGGCGGCGGCTGCACGGGAGCGAGGTCCGCCGGCAATGGCGGCTGCACGGGAGCGGGGTCCGTCGGCAATGGCGGCTGCACGGGAGCGGGGTCCGTCGGCAATGGCGGCCGCACGGGATAGGGATCCGCAGGCAGCGGCGGCCGCACGGGATAGGGATCCGCAGGCAGCGGCGGCCGCACGGGATAGGGATCCGCAGGCAGCGGCGGCCGCACGGGATAGGGACCCGCAGGCAGCGGCGGCCGCACGGGATAGGGACCCGCAGGCAGCGGCGGCCGCACGGGATAGGGACCCGCAGGCAGCGGCGGCCGCACGGGATAGGGATCCGCAGGCAGCGGCGGCCGCGTCGGCGGCAAGAGCAAAGGGAGCGCCTGCTCGGAAGCCGGATTCGCAGGCTGAGGGGGTGCCCGCTTGAGAGCGGCAGGCAGCGCAGGCAGAGGAGTCTGCGCCGGCGACTGCGGCGACGGCTGCGCGGGATGCGCAGGCGGTAGGAGCGGGGGAAGCCCCTCTGACCAGGCGGCCGCAGCGAGCAGCGGAGGCGGCTGCTCAAGCTGTTCAGCGTCCCGGCGTGTCTTCCGGAAAGGGGAAGCTGCCCTGGGAGGCAGCTTAACAGCGCTGGAGACTTCCGGGGTAATCGGGATACTCTCCCGATCCTCCCCAGGAAGAGGAGCGAGGGCGATGGAGCACGCCCCTAGGACGATCGACGGGGCGATCGCTGGTCTCCTCTTCCTCCTCCGGCGACCGGTGGTAGCGGGAGGCGGCGCTAAGCCCGCAAAGACGGACGGCGCGAGGATAGTCCCTGGTTCGCTGGGAGCGACATATCGCTCTTTCCGGAGCTCGGCTATCCTCCTGAAGTTGTCGCGCACCTCCTTGATTAGGTGCGCGTCTTCCTCCAGGGATAACCCTTCTAAGATATCCCGGTTCCGGCTGACAAGGTTCCAAGCCGGAGAATCCTCCCGGATGCCAGGCCGGGATATCCAGAAGAGCACCTGCTCGCCGTAACCGCAGTACTCCTCCTCTGTCACGGCAGGTGCTTTGTTTGGGTCTGTCATTCTGTCACGGGACGAGGTGAGCGATCGCAAGCAAAGCGGCGATCGTGCGGGAAAGGAGCAGGCAGGCAACAGTATACGGGAAAACGGGGGTTTATTCAGGCTTCGGGGAGCCGGGAACACTGAACGCAGACTGACTTCTACTGACATTAATGACAGACAAAGCAAACTGGGGAGACCAGGACTTAAATACACGGAACCAGACAGCAGGAAACAAGACACGACTGGGCAGGATCAGGAAATCACACGTGGGTAATTAGGGGGCGTGGCACACAGGAGGAGCGGACGAGCCGGGCATGACAATCAGTTTGTACTTTAGCATATATTACTTAGTAGTTATATGTCTAATCTGTTACAAATTGAATAAAAAGAAGTTAAATGCATGTTATGCAATACAAACCATGATTACGTGTGTGTGCGTGTGTGTGTGCGTGTGTGTGTGCATGTGTTAGAGGGCCTTTTCTCTGCCTTCACACTCAGACCTGTCATCATTAAGTTGTTCACTAACAGGTCATGATATTCCTCATTGGCCACTGTATGACGCGTGCATATTGCACCCAGGAATCTGATATTAACACAAAGCCCATTAGAGGAAGACCCCCACAGGCTGAGCTGTGCTTTCCATCACAGAGGCTGGCAGGCTCAGACAGCAATAAATAAATGAAAGGCGACACCACACAGGAGACCCCTGAGGATGATGTCACTCTCTACAGCCAAGGTGGGTGGAGCTGTAGTCACAAGGTCAAGCTGCTAAGTCATCAACAATGAAAATGAGGCGACTATTTAGGCTTTCTACTCATCAAAAGACTATTCATTTTCATGCATATTCTCATTTGTTCTCTTGTGTTCTTCTCAAATATTTTGATCCGTTTGTTTACTGACTTTCTCAGTAGAAATTTAACCCTGGTATCAATGGCCAAAAGAGAATGTATTTCTCTGTGTATATTAAGCAAACCTAGCCTGATGTATTGTTCATTAACCCTTGTCAAACTTGGGTACAGGTAATTACACATTTGATATTATCGCCTTATATCCAGAGAATGGGGTAATGTTGCTATAATTTGAAAGAGGTATATTAGACATTAATTAGATCTTAATTAGTTCTAAAAACACACCATTCCCAGCTCCAGGATTTGGAAATGAACAATTTATTTGTAAATGGTAGCAGCAAATTAAGCTTTTGACAATACTTTGTAAATTATAATTGTCAAGTATTACAGTGGCAATAAAATCTGGGCCATAATCATAGTCTTACAGTAAGTAGCACTATCATATAGCATTTATGTTTATGGACCTATAACCAGTAGGTGATCGACTCTAGGAAAATCTGTGAGAGAATTGTATTGTTCATATGTTTTTCTACACATCACCATTTATAAATACAGTTCTACATCAAAGGGGCTAGGGGCATAGGCCCTATGCGGTCTGCGATAAACCACATACAATTTTTTGGTCCCCTTAGTGAGTAAATAAAAAAAAAATGACAAACATGAGATAGCATGTGAGAGGCTGAGGTAAACACACTTGGTCCTCCAAACCAGCACTGTACAAATATTTTATGCATTTATGAGTTAATTAACATTTCGTGTGTCTTTTGGCCTTCGTGTTTCATCTACGGCTTTTGCAAAACTCCTGAAAATTCCAAAAAATTACCATTTGATTTTCTTATTCGAACCCAAAAATATATCGAAACCACAAATGTCACAATGCAAAAGGGCCAACTGTAAAATAAATGTGAATATAAATAGTATTTTCTTGACTTGGAAATTCCCAGTAAAACAAAATAAAAACAATTGTTATTGTGTTGTATATAAATGCATCCTTAAATATGATATTGAATTTGGCTGTTTTAGAAAGGCCAGTTGAAAACCTGAATAGTGAATGATAATGAGGCTCATTTTAGGCAGCGTCTGCATCTAGTTGGTCCTGACCTAGTTCGCATGTACAACAGGTTCCTCGATGCATCAGGGACTACATGCCAATGCTTTTTATAATCATCCACGGGGAGAATTCAAATCTTCAAATTCAAATCATAACTAACTAAACTCTCACCTAGATTCAGCATTGACCAAATCCCATTTTTTTGTGAAATATATCCCAAGCAATGCCTTTCAAAATATTTTTAATTTTTTGCATAAATAAAGGTGTCTAATTTTACTTTGTCACACTATTTCTCAGTTTTGGTCTTCCCAAGAAAATTTACCAAGTTATTGGTCCAGCTGGGAATTTAACACTTACCTTTATTTTAGAGCCTGTAGCAAGTTCCAACATAATGCGAAAATTGTGAAGAAAAAAATTTAAAAGGAGTTTCAGATCTTCCTAGCATAGACAGAGTACCTTTATCAGACCACACAAATGCGAATGTCAGCATAACACTTTTTTAAATTTACTTATACATATATTTTTAAATATACCTGCTTACTATATGATTGTTGCGATCGCAAAGGGGAAGCAGGCGAAGGTAGTCATGAGTACAGGACAACAGGTTTATTGTGGGCAGACAGGGAAACCACAGGGCAGTGACAACCAAACATCAATGAGGGATCTGGGGAAAATGGACTCAGACGTGGACTAAATACACAGAACATATCAGACTATTGGAAAACAGCTGGGCACAATCGGGGAGCACAAATGGTTGATCAGGGGGTGTGGCACACACGAGGATCGTACACGCAGGTCATGACAGAACCCCCCCCCCCCTCAAAGGCGCTCACTCTGGGTGATGGATGAGACATAACTGGGGACACGGGACCTGGAAAACAAGAGCAAGAACATCACTGGGGCACAGGGAACAGGATCGAAACACAAAACAAGCACAAAGGCAGAAGCCAGGAGAGAACCCAACACAGAACAGGGAACGCGGACAGACAAACCAGAAAGGGAGACACCGGGAGAACGCCAATGGAAGAGACAAAAGGACTGGGAGGGAACAGAGGAACAAAAGGACCAGGAGTGAACACGGGAGGCACAGAGGGACGAGGAGCAGAGACAGGAGAGGCAGAAGGACGAGGAGCAAACACAGGAGGCCAGATGGGAAAGGCCGGGGGAGAACGGGGAGCCGGGAGGCAGGAGCAGGAGGGGACCACAAAGGAGCCAAGGAGACGGAAGTCAGAGGGGGCACCAGGGGAAGTGAGGAGGGAGTCGGAGGGGAGCCTGACGCAGGCAAGGAGGAAAGTAGAGCCGTGGCAGGCTATGGTGTAGCCAGAGCCAGCAAAGGAGCAGCAGACCGACAACTCGGAGGAGGGGGAGCGAGGGGGAGTCGCAGGCGACCGAGGAGTCGACGCCAGGGAACCTGCAGGCGACTGACGAGGTGTTGAAGGCGGGACTGAGAACTGCTAACAAGGCGGCAGAAGGGGACCCACTAGACCTGGAGGTGCCCCCCGTGCCCTAGCTAAGGTGAGTGAGGGTGAACTAGGGGGCAGGGCAGGCAGGACCCGACCCCTGCGTAGGTGTCCCCTCCCCTTTCGGGACACCGACAGGCAGAGACCTGGATCGGACTTACCACACTGGGGCGAAGGTGGAGGGGTCAGTCCGCTAGAGGGGTCCAGTGGGGCCATCAGGGAGGTCCCTGAGGGGTCCCATTCGAGCTCCTCCTCCTCCAAAGGAGAAGTATAGGACCACCACGGGGACATGGACTGGGGTCACAGGCACACGGGCATGAGTCACAGGCACAGTGGCATTAGGCGGAGCCGGAGTGTCAGGTGAAGCAGCAGGTGATACTGTGGGCGCGGGCGGTACTGCAGGCGGTGCCAGGACCTCTGGCGCGGATGGTGCTGGAAGCGTCTCCAGGTCCTTGGGTGCGGGCAGTGCTGCAGGCACCTTGGGTGGTGTGCAACAGGCGACGCCGTACAGGAGCCTCGGGCGGTGAAGCGGGCGGCACTGTAGCAGGAGCCTCAAGCAGAGGCAGAGGGGCCTCGGGCATAGCAGCAGGAGCCATGGGTGCAGCCAGAACCTCGGGCTGTGCAGGCGCCTCCGGGATGGGTGGAGCAGGCGCCTCAGGGACAGGCAGAGCAGGAGGTATGGATGCAGCCGGGACCTCAGGCAGAGCAGAGGGCGGAGGCGGTGCCAGGGCTTCGGGCGGAGCAGGAGGACAGGCGGGACAGGCAGATCAGGCGCCGACGGGACAGGTGGGACAGGCACGTCAGGCACCAGCGGGACAGGCAGGACAGGCACATCTGATGTGCCTGCGGGAAAGGCAGGACAGGGGCATCAATAAGTGAAAAGCGGGTGTTGTCCCTTTAACCCATGGGATAGCATCCCATACGGGCCTGGCCCCCATATTAGCCAGTCGCGCCACTTGGAAATGGTAAGCCACTAGCAGCGGCGGCTGCTCTGTGGTGGCTAGGCGGGCTTTGAATACTTGCGGAGGAGAAGCGGTGGTGATGTCTGGGGTGATCGGGGATTCCCCTCGATCACAGGCAGGGAGAGAAGTGGGGAAGAGAGAGGTGGATACCACGAATATCATTTGGTCCTCCGCTGGTCTCCTCTCTTTCCGCTTCTTTTTCTTCCTCCGGTCGGCTTAGGGCGACAAAGCTAGAAGTGCGTCGGAGCTGGCAGATGTCGGAGTGGCACTCTCCTCACTAGGCTGCATAATCAGTTGGATCCGCCTCTCCATGGTTCGCGCCATCAGTCGGAGGAGATTTTCATGTACCTCAAGATTGGGGTCCGTGTTTCTGGGCGGCGGTGCCTCACTCTGAAGCCACGGGGTCCTCCCAAACCTCGGGCTGATTTAGCCAGAACACTATCTCTTGCAGCAGACCAAGATGCTGGTTATCGTTCTGCTGCGGTGTGTCTTCTTAGAGATCCGTCATTCTGTCGTGATCGCAACAGGGAAGCAGGCAAAGGGAGCCGGGTAAACGGGGTTTATTGCGGGCAGACAGAGAAAACACAGCACAGCGACAACCAAATATCAATGACATTTGGGGAAAACTGACTCAGACACGGACTAAATACACAGAACATATCAGACTGATGGAAAACAGCTGAGCACAATAGCACACGTGGTTGATCGGGGGCGTGGCACACAGAAGGATTGTACGCGCAGGTCATGACAATGATTATCCATTTTGGAAGGACTAGTTACTTAGTCATGTTTAATTTTTAATTGTGCACCCTCACAAACAATAAAGAAAATTCCACAACTCCAATTGGGATTTAGCGGTTTCAGAAAATAGATGGATGGACGGTGCATCCGTCAGATTGGTTTGCTGCATACAGTGTATATACACAGCCCTGTTAAAATGCCAGGTTTTTTGCGACGTAAAAAATGAGACCATGATAAATTAATTCATGTGACCTATAAGCTGTACAATTCAATTGAAAGAGAAACAAATCTGTTAAGGGGAAAAACAAATAATAAAAAAATACAACAAGCTGGTTGCATAAATGAGCACACTCTTAAAGTAATACTTTGTTGAAGCACTTTTTGATTTAATTATACAGTATTTAGTCTTTTTTGGATATACACCTGCTATAAATTAAAGTGACTCTGATTAACCCCAAATAAAGTTCAGGGGTCGTGGAAGGATCTTCCTTACATTTATTCAGTTTCATCCTACAGTAAAAGCTATGGTTCGCAGAGAGCTTGCAAAGCATCAAAGGAATCTCATCATTGAAAGGTATCAGTCAGGAGAAGGGTACAAAAAATGCCCATGGCATGAGATATACCATGGAACACAGTAAAGACAGTCATGAAGAAGTGGAGAAAATATAGGAGAACAGTGACATTACAGAGAAATGGATGTCTCTCCAAAATTGATGAAAAGACAAAACAAAAACTGGTCAGGAAGGCTGCCAAGAGGCCTACAGCAACATGGAAAGAGCTGCAGGAATGTCTGGTAAGTGCTGGATGTGTACTACATCTGACAACAATCTCCCATATTGTCTGGTATATGGGGTAAGGTCACAAGACAGAAGCCTTTTCTTACAAAGAACAACAGACAAATTTTTAAGAAAAAAAAAAAAACATCAAGTCTCCCAAAAGCATATGGGAAAATGTGTTATGGTCAGATGAAAGCAAGGTTGAAGTTTGTGTCCACAATTCCAAAAGGTATGTTTGGCACTGAAACAACACTGCATATCATCAAAAGAACACCATACCCACTGTGAAGTAGTGGTGTCAGCATCATGTTTTGAGGTTGTTTTTCTTCAGCTGAAACTGGGGCTTTAGTCAAGGTGCAGGGAATTATGAATAGATCCAAATATCAATCTTTTGTGACCCACAACCTTCAGGTGTCTGCTAGAAAGCTGAAGATGAAGAGGAATTTCACCTATCAGCATGACAATCCCAAGCATACGTCCACATCAACAAAAGAATGGCTTTGTTAAAAGAAAATTAAAGTTTTGGAATGAGAGCCCAGACTATAATGCAATTGAAAATTGATGGGGTGAAGAGGGTTGTGCACAAGAGATGTCCTCAGAATCTGACTGATTTGGAAGCGCTTTTGTAGGGAAGAGTGGGCAAATTTATGCTGTAAGACTCCTCCCTGAAAAGACTGAGTGCTGTAATTAGATCAAAATGTGCTTCTACAAAGTATTAGTTTAAGAGTGCGCACACTTTTGCAGCCAGTCTATTTTATGTGTTTTATTTTTTATAGTTTTCCCATAACAAATTTGTTTTTCAATTGAATTGTGCAGTTTACAGGTCACATTAAAGGTGGGAAAATTTTTGAAATGATTTATCATGGTCTCATTTATTACATCACAATAACCTGACATTTTAACAGGGAGTGCACTTTTTATATTTACTGTCTGTCGCTATTGACTTTCTGACAGTGGAGCTGCTTACCACTGTTGTGCTTGTATTTAATTGTCATGCAGAGTAACACAAAAACGTCTGGACCATCCTCTTCCTAGTACAGTATGTATAAACTGGGGAAATTATTACCTACATCTGCATCTGTCAGGGGAAGTAATTACTGAGGCCAGGCCAGTAACAGCAGCTTGCAAACCATAGCATGACTAGCTAGCCAGAGCCATGGCAACAGCTTCTTAGGGAAGGCATCCCCTAGGTGTTTGCTGCCATAGTACCGTGAACAGACTCTGCAGAAAATGACCCATAAATGACGACTCGTCCATATTGCTGTAGTCTATTCAGGGTCAAGTCAGTTGTAATATTTCAGTTGAAAGCACTGATGTACTATTGCTGTATATTTTTCTATGCTTATAAAACAGCATTTAACACACAGCTGGAAAATTACAATAATTTTTTCATACTATTAACCTGTGTGCAGAGCTGGATAGCTGAGCTCTAGAAAGTACAAGATTTTCTTTCAACCAACCAGGTGAGTATTCTGTGTCTGTGACTCTTTATACTTGGTGGTGGGTTAAAGCAAAATAATAGTTTGGATTTTTACTTTCTGGACCCAAACGATCCACTTCTGCCTGAGTGTTTCTTCAAAAGTTAATTTATGAAAGGTCTTTCCCCATTTGAGCCAATCGGTTATGTTGTGACAAGGCAGGATGGGTATGAACAGCTCTACGTGGCAGTAGGCCATTATTTCTGGTTCTGGTAATTAGTAATTTGACAAGAACAGCCAAGCTTACCCACGAGGCCTTCAGTTACTACAATTAAAGTCCAAATGAATGCTTCCCAGAGTGGCAGACACATCTCAACATCAGCTAATCAGAAGAACTATGTGAATCAGTGGCCTATACTACGAAGCGGGGTTACTGGCTTATCGGGGTTTAAGGTAGTACGGGCAAAATGTTACTGAACGAATATGAAGTCCATTTAATGCACTTGTATTCTTGTAATATTATTATAAGAAGTAAAATTGTATTGATTTAGAACTTATTATGAAAGATATATAATAAAACAGTGTTCATCAAAAAAAAACAACTTTTGACTGTCAAAAAAATGGAAAAAACAGTAAAAACAGCAGTTATCCGCTTTCCAGGGCTACCCGCCGTATCATCAATTTCACCACCCCTCTTCATAGTTGCCACAAGTTGTGCTCAGGCAGGAACATCTTCCAGGATATCTCTGGTGCGGTGAGTGATGGCTCACGCCACGGGGTTGTTCTTGACCTCGGGCTGATCGAGCCAGTAGATCGTCTCTTCAACAAGTCTGAGGTATTGTTCTTCGCTCAATCGAAGCATCTTCTTTTGGAGTCCTGTCATTCTGTCGTGGCTTCAGTGGACACAGAGCAGGGAAGCAGCACAGGAGCCAGGGAAATCAGGTGAACAAGGGATTTAATAGGGATACGCACAATAGAAACACACTCAGAAAACACAACTCCCTGTCAAGGGACTGGGGAAAGGCTAACAAGGAAGCACTTAAATACATGGACTCAATTAAACAAGACTAGACGCAGCTGGTAACACGGGGAATCCACAAGTGGTTAATGAGGGGGCGTGGCACACAGGAGGAGTGGACAATTGGGGCAGGACACACCATGCCTCGCCCCCATGCCAGAGACTCCCGAGTCTGTGACAGGTCATCAGCGGTTTCAGAAACAACAACAAACAAAAAAATTAATTACCAAGTAAGTTTTGAAAATTTTCTCTTCAATTGTGAGGATTTTGTCCACAGTCCCACGATCAGGCCAAAAGTCATTTTGCTCTTCCTGAATTCAATGTTCAACCTTCAACCTATGAATGTAAATCAACAAAGAAGACTGTGTTGTTCTTAGTTGTGTTTGGAACAATCTTAAGTAATACTGATACAAATATACACACTTATGCTGCTAACAGAGCTCAGCTGATGCTGGAATTTATAACAAGCAGGCAAATGGCAGTACTAGGATGACTGTATCCAGGGGTCCTCCAGTTAACTCTCTCAGATGGATGTCAAGAGCTATTTTTCACCAAAATTGAACCTGTCTCACCCAGTTCCTCAGAGGCGGTTTGACTCGTGTCTTGCTACAAGCATACAGGTCTCCATGTGCCTCATTAGGGAGTATCCAACATGTGTCATTCAATTTCCTCCCAAACTATCACCAACAGACTGAGCAAGAAGCTGTCTGTGTAAGGGTCTGAAGAGTTTGTATTTTCCTTAAGAAATCAACAAGAACCATGACCAAGTGCAAGAGTTCCACACCCACTGCCAACGAAAAGCACAGCGGTGTGTGTCTCAGTAGGTCAGGATGCTGTGTCTGTGCTTGGCACAGCACCATTTCAAATCTATTAACTGGCTGATTAGATCACCACTGGGCCCTTGAGCAAGGCCCCAACAGCTCCAGAGACTGTCAGACTGATTTGTCGATTTGTGAATCACTTTGTATAGTAGTTCCTGCTAAATAAATAAATAGGAAGGTGTGCTATGGAATTTTAGTTTTGTATAGTAAGCATTTTTTTACCTGAAGAACCAATAAAAGCAGTGCCTTTGTATTTCCATCAATGTTTCTTTTTTGTGAGGAATACATTTAGACAGGGATGGCCCAGCGGCTTTCCAAGAGAGCCACACCTGATATTGTACAAGGTTTAGTCAAACAATCCACAATGAAATAATATAACCAAGCATAAAATCACACTTAGCCGAACAGAACTTTAAATTCTTTTATTTCACTGAAACTGTTCAACAAGTCGTCTGTAGCACTGTGAAGGTGTATTAAAATATTTCACCATGCCTGGGGCTGGGCTTCCAGTTGACCCCCTGAGGATTTTTTGTCCCTGCTCCAGAGTTTTTAGTTCCTGTCCTCCACTGTCTTATGGCATTCTTTTTTTCTTTCTTATCTACTTCTCTCTTTCTCTATTTCATGCACCATTCTGTATAAATGATGTAGTAATGGATTGCCACACACTCTTGTGAATTGCCTTGGGGCATCTCTTTTGTGAACAGCATATATAAAAATAAACTTTATTTAAAATCTATCTATCTATCTATCTCTTATTTTTTTATTTAATTTATGTTATTTATTTATTTTTACTTTGAAGTATAAAGTAAAATAAGCCTAACTTATATGTGCTTACCCCCTCACCCTCCTCAAGTACTCCTCCAACATTGTTCACAATTAGGTTATTTTAAATACACAGGTCTAGAAATATTTCACCTCATTACAGGGTTTCGTACCCATATTATGTTGCTTTGTCGCTCTGGCCCAGCATGTAGTGCTTCTGCCTCACTCCTCCTGACATGGAGATTTACATCCTGGCTCCATTGTGTGTCATGAGGTTTGCATGCTCTAATCATGTCTTTGTGTCAATGCAGGTATTCCCAGTGCTTAACTTGAAAATCAGAAGGTCCCAGTATGTGAAGAGCTTATGCAGGTTCCAGAATGCATATAAAACATAGTGCTGAAAACATGATATGTATTTTTAAGAATAAATTTAAACTAATAAAGTATGTGACATTATGTGAACATTGGTCTGCAAATTAAAAATGACACTTACCTGATTTTATTTAAAAAAAAAATATATGTTCGTGTTTTTTTTAACCAGAGAGCTGCTAGATCAGCAGAAAATAGGTGCCAGAATGCGGAAACGAAAGACAGAGGTCTTGGAATACATTCTGGCAGGATGTGGCAAAAATTGAACACTCAGTATCCCCCTATAATTCAGAATAATACCTGTAGGTGAAGTCGCATTTCAGAATACCCCTAGTGTGTAAATATGTGTGTGCTTTGATTGATGGGCATCCTGCCTTGTACCTTGTATTGCCTTGAATATTCTCCACAGTCACATGTGTCCTCTTACTGGATTCATGGTTATTCATAGATGATATTGTGTTAAAGGAGAAAAAAAGAGCTATTACAAGGAGAACAGGTTTCTTTAGCTGACTGATGTACATAGTGCTATGTTTCAAAGGAACTTGCAGAAATCCAGAATATATATAAAGATACATAGTGACAACACATAGAATATGGTCACCTCAGTGTCAGGTTTTCATTGTCCCAGAGCTAATTGAATGCAGTAATTCTAAAATAATCATGTCAGTTGTGATTCCCTGAGCAGAACCTTTGCAAGCAGATAAACTGAGCATCCCTTTGTCTTAGTCTTATGATTATACTGGAGAAAGAGAGGACCTATTAAGGGTGAATATTCTAGGCTTTCTGGATTAATATACTGCTCTGCTTTCTTCCCCTCCTGGAGTGTAATTTCTTTTAAGTGGTTTACTGGCCTGGAATTAACACTCCTGCAGTCTATGGCGATATATACTAATATTATATGAGGAAGGCGTGACATGACCTATGCAACAGTGTTATTAAAGATACGGTATAACCAAGCACTCCCAAAGAATGGGACAGCTAACCATAAAACATAGTACTGGATCATTTTATGACTGTCAAGGTGACTTTAGTTTGATCTCATTAACCACAACAATGAATATTAAGCCAGAAATGCAGCCTGTAGATATAGAGACCTGCTGCTGATGATGTACAACAAATATATTTCTGACTGACTATGCCACGTACACTCCTGAAAAATCCATCTATCCATTTTCCAAACCACTTATCTTACTGGGTCGCGGGGGGTCCGGAGCCTATCCCGGAAGCAATGGGCATGAGGCAGGGAACAACCCAGGATGGGAGGCCAGCCCATCGCAGGGCACACTCACACACCATTCACTCACACATGCACTCCTACGGGCAATTTAGCAACTCCAATTAGCCTCAGCATGTTTTTGGACTGTGGGGGGAAACCGGAGTACCCGGAGGAAACCCGATGACAACATGGGGAGAACATGCAAACTCCACACACATGTAACCCAGGCGGAGACTGACTGTAAATAAGGGAACATCCCTTATTGAATAAATAAAATGTTGTGTCCCATTTCAAACAAATACAGGATTCTCAGTGCTGCATTAAGATAACTTATCGTTTATACTGTACTCTATGTAATCAGACACTCAAGCTTTCGGAAAAGAGATCTTGTGCAGAAAATCTCACTGTGCTGAGAAACATGAAACAGGTGATGACTCGAGAACAGAGATAAGCCATTGTCTACCTCCACTCTGTTAATGTCCTTCAGTCATGAGTGTAACTAATTACTACTACTTACTACTGTATAGGTATTGTGTTAGCAGCAACACAGAGGACACAAATGCTTTTACATGTCTGAGACAAAATGAAATTGACTTGCTAAGTCAGTGCCCACTCAGCAGATGACGCCCCTGACAGCCACCTACATTGCCAAATGGGTTGACCAGCACTGTGCTTTGCCATCTGATTTTGAGGTTGTTTCATCTTCTACCATGTGAAACTATGAAAATGTCCTCTAGGTGTCATCACTAGCCTACATTTTTCTACACATGTGAAAATTAGTCTGGTACAAGGTCCCAACAGAGGGAATAGACAGTAAGAACAGATTTCACAGAAATAATTAATTATAACACTTTACTCGAAGCTGTCATAAAGCATTATAATGGTCATATAAGAATTAAAGCATTGCAACACCTGCTATTGACATCCAATGAAGATCTCATGTATAATGTGCTATAGATACCTACATAATGCATTATAATGATATCTATAATATAATACATTACAGATGAGAGCTTCATAAAGTATTAATAATGCATAATAAATATGGCCATAATGTGTTATGCTTGTTATTAAATATTTAGTCATGTTTTTAATGCTTTACAAATACATTATTATGTAGTGTTATTATGAATGTGTTCATAAATTCTTATAGACATGGCATTCATACAACGTGTTACCAAATGCATAACAGAAAACAGAACACAAACAGGGAAAAGGGCCATTTAACAAAGACAATTACAGTAATAAAACTTGAAGGCATTGAAAGTCCTCTGAAGTTTTCTCACTAAATGAGACAGAAAACTGCCTTCCTTAATGTTATAAATTAAGTTTGACTTATTATTATTTTATTAGTTTATTCCTATATAGACTGGGATGCCATGGCAGACATGACAGCACAGAGAAGACATGGCATTGTAAAACCATGCAGACTGATGCAGACAGAGAGGACAGGACAAGACCAAATAGAGCAATATACCTTTTCGGATAGTTGGGGATTTTATGTAAAGCTGTCAAAATTATGAGATGTATATGGAGAATGGAGGTATAATTGCAATGAGGAGTTGTAGAGTTAGTGTATGTGTCAATGGATTTAGTTAACAGGCAATTCTAATGTGATGATTAATGGGCCCCAGACTTTTATGATGTATGTGGTTTGATGCTGGAGGGTCATATGCTCCATGGATAAGTATTCTTTGAGTAGATTTGACCATTGTGTGATATTTACTGTGTGTCTGGTTTTCTAGTTTAACAGGATAGTTTTCTTGGCGACAGCTAAGGTGGTAAGTATGGGTTCTGCATTATCGATTGGTGCCACAGGGAGTGGAAGCAGGTATCTGGGGTACTTAATGTGCAAAGTGAACTATGGAATTATGGAATATAGGGAATTAATCCGATTTGTTGCGGGTTTAGTTAGGATCATTGTGAAAAGGTAATGGATTTTTGGTAATATTATCATTTTTACAGTTGCTATTCTGCCAATTAATGAAAAAGGTAAATTTATCCAGCGGTTTAAATCATCTTCGATTTTCTTTTATTAATGGGGTGAAGTTGAGGTGAAACAACTCTGACAGGCTGGCAAAGATATTTATGCCTAGGTACTTTATCAGACTGGTGGGAATGGGAAGAGGTGAATTTTGAGCTGCTACATTCCAGTGCTCATCATATATGGGTAGAATTGCAGATTATGCCCAGATTATGGCGTAATCAGAAATTAAGGAGGACGAGTTAGTTAGCTTGATGACTTCCTGTAAAGATTTTGATGGTTCTTGCAGAAAGATCAGTGCATCATCGGTGTAGAAGATGATATTATGGTTGTTTTATGGATTTGGATTCTCTGATAGTATTGTTTTGGCATATTGCAGCAGCGAGAGGTTCAATGAACCAAGAAAAAAGTGATGGGTTAAGTTTTACTATATAAATAAATGTAATACATTCTACTTACTAGAAAAAGTATGAATAACAAAGGTTTTTTCACTCTTAGGTCTAAGGATATGACGACACAGATGAAAACATGATGTTCAGAACATCAAGTTAAATTACAGTCTTAGTGAGTCATTAGTAGCAACCGACACATTTGAAGTTGCTAAAAACCACCGGTGTACAACCTGCATTTTCCTAGAATTGGGACCTCCATGATATATTTATGACCGCAGCATTCCTAGGGAACTTCTGGTTAATTTGTGGTGAACCCCTTTGCTTGGGGGCTCCGTAACTGCTTATCCAGAACGTGGTTAGTATATTTTTATCCCGTATTGAAAAATTTAATGCTGTGTTCCATTTTGAACCAATACGGGATGTAACTTGTCTCGAATTTTCGTACACATTCCATACACCTCCCTGTTTGGCAGATGTTATTATCAGGGGCCAGGGGGAAGGAGGCAGACTGCTTGAAACCTGAGTCTGAAGCCCATCTCAGGAAACATGAAATGAGAGGGAGCTTTACAGTCTGGACAGGACAGGCAACCCAGCATTTATGAATGCTCCTAGCGTGTAAATATGTGTGCGTGTGTGTGTGTGTGTGTTGATGGACGGGAATCTTACCTGTGATAATCCCTGCCTTGTACCTTATATTGCCTAGAACAGGCTCCTTTTAAGAAGGAGAATATGTTTCTTTAGCAGATTAGCAGTAGTTGTTCTCTAACGTACATAATGCTATATTGTGTAACACAAATGGTGAGGACTGCATTCTTGCACTTTGCTGCAAAGGAACCTAACACTCTGCTCAGGCCCTGTCTCTCATACTGAGTCTCCTCACTGTACCCTGCTGTGGATAGCATTTAAATCATCACTGCCTGTTTTAATTTAAATGGAGCACAGATGCACCCCAGTATCTTTATGGTCTCAGGTCTCGTCTTATTTTAAGTGGGTTTGTATGACAAGTATGGAGATCCACACCAAGCAGTGAAACTGCAGACTGCTCCATCTGTCTGATTCGGCTTTCAAGGCAATGAGTGTGACTAAGTGGTGCTGGATGGCGAAGTCATTTCCCATTACACATTTGAAACATAAATCTCAGGGGAAATGTCAAGGGCTAATTTTTAAAATGCTGTTACAGGCCAGCCTCCCTGAAAGCTTATGAGAACTGTAGGGGATACATACCTTCTCCTGTCACTGAAGCCATTTTTTATGGTTGCTATAGTTTGTCTCGGTATTTATTTTCACACACCTGTAATTTTTAAACAATCCTTTTCATACTAAATCTCAATGACCTAAAAAGTCATAACTGAAGGCACCATCTATCCTCTTCCAGCCTACAAGGCTGGAGTGTACCCTGCCAGCAATTAAATATATGATTGTCTTTATGTAGTAAATTACGAAGTAAATTAATCAATCATTTAGACTTTATTTATATAACACTTTTCCTACAAACACAATGCAACACAAAGTGCTTTACATAAACAAAAAACAATATCAATGTTGTGACTGGTGGCAGACGGGCAGGCAGGAAGCGGGGAAGGACGAGGCAGGTACGCAGGATGCAGAAAAACAGGGTTTTATTGGGGAACACAGGGCAGACGATGATGAACATCAATGACGTATCTGGAGAAAGTAACTCAGACGCAGACTCAAATACACAGGACAAGCCGAGAATAACAGGCAACAGGTGATCACAATCGGGAATAAACACAAGGTAACAAGGGAGGCATGGCACACAGGAGGATAAGACGGTCAGGTCATGACAGAACCCAAAAGGCACACACCTCAGGGGAGGTGACGGAAGAGACGAAACCGGGGACACGGGACCTGGAAAACAAAAGCAAGACCATTACCAGGGAACAGGAAACAGAATGGAAACACAAAACAGGCACAGGGGAGGCAGCCAAGACAACACCTGATAGAGGACAGGGAACGTGGACAGACAAATCAGAAAGGGAGACACCAGGGGAGCACCAACGGGAGGAACGAAAGGGCCAGGAGTGAACATGGGAGGCATAGAGGGATGAGTATCGAAGACCGGAGGGACAAAGAGACCAGGAGGGAACAGAAGAGACACAGAGGGATGAGGAGCAGACAGGAGGGACAAAGGGACAAGGAATAAACACGAGGTAACGAGGGGGGCGTGGCACACAGGAGGATCGGACGAGCAGGTCATGACAATCAACCCACCCCTACTGCCACCCAAACTATGTAGAATAGACAAAAGACATGAAAGACAATTCTAAATAAATAAGTAAATAAACAAAAAAATAGATAAACAAGTAAATAATAAAAGAGTTGACGCAACAGGAACTAACAATAAAAACGGGAACTGAAGAAACATTATCATGGATCTCAGAAATTTGCATCAGCAAACGCCAGAGGCAGGTTAAAGTATAGTGAGTAAAATTATGAATGGTGAGTTAGATAAAGTTATGGTAGAAAAATAAATATGATACAGATAAAGGAGGAGAAAAGTACAAGCAACTACAATATAAAAGAAAATGGTGGGATGAAAAAAGAGGATAAAAATAGAAACAGAACATTAGGAATAAAATAATAAATAATAATAAAATAGATGAAATGAAATGAGATGTTCTGTTACTGATGTTATGAATTGTTCTTGTGCAATGATTGGAAATGAGAAAATACTGATGGCAAGCCTACTTTTATTGACTTTTATTACGAAGTCAAGCGGTAACTGCCTGACTCATCACTTCCCACGTTTGTTATTTAAGCAGCAATGAGATGGCTCACTCAACATATGTGTTCTGCCTTCAGCACCTGTCCTGTATAGCCCTGAGAGGCTTGATTCAGGCCAATACTGAGGAAGACAGCTACCTATTGTTATTCTTAAATTCCTCAGTTAATTAATATTCAGTAATTTTACTGATTTATTGATTGTCAGAAATGGAATTTTGCTTCTTGCATTAAACTTACTTCCTTCTGTTGGATGAGAATTTGCATTTCGGTGGCTCAGTGGGTAAAGATGCTGTGCCTTTGATCAGAAGGTCATCAGTTTGAATCTCAGGGTTGTCATAGTGATATCACAGTTAGGACACTGAACAAGGCCTCAGGCCTAACCCCCAAATTCTAACCCCCAAATACTTCAGTGACTAGCTGACCCAGCTTCCTGAATTGTATGTTGCTTTGTGTCAGTATCTCTCTCTGCCAGTTCTGTTATGTCCCTGTTTGGTCTGTCTCTGATATATGTGCTTGCCTGTGCCTTGTTACTCCGTTGGTCAGTGTTGTGGTTGTTAACCTGCTTGTGGTTTGTTAGTGTTTCCCTGAGTTTCAGTCCTAGCCCTTTCGGTGTGATTATGAAGGAATGGATAAAAAAGAGAAAACCTCAAATTCAGAAACAGCTGTGCATTTTCCCAAGCTGTCGTGAGGGTGAATAGAAATATATGATAACATATATGATAGCAGGTCAGAAATGTGGCAAACTTGTTGTAAAGATGGTGCTAAGTGCTAAATCACCAACCTCTTCTGTACAACAACCAACCATTCTGCTAATAATTATTGAATCGCTGTGTGCTTAATTACACACCTGTGTTAACAGTGGGTTTAGCTTAATCAAGCAATAATCCTCTAATTATGAGAGGTGTCTACATACTTTTGGCCATATAGAATATCTAATATAGTTTTAGCACACTTTTAATAAAATAAATATCCCGTGGCACACCATTGTTTAAGACATGCTACTAATTGGATCTTACTAATAACATATTACATTCCATATCACATCAAGTATGTTTTAGGAATTTTTCCTTTTCAAAAATTTGCCCACGATCTTGTCTTTTTATTACAGGGCAGTTTGCAAATTGTCAAACATATGTACATGAACATGTGCTAATTGTAGAGTGGTGTTATTCTCAGCTACAATTGACTGCATAACAAGCACATGTAAAGCCTATTGGACAATTAAATGAATAAAAAGTTGCTTACTGTATATGCAAAGCTTTTTCAGGCAGACCAGGAGCCTATTCCAGTAGTACACTTTGGATGGGATTCCAGTGATTCACAGGGTACATACAATGGACAATTCAGACACATGAATTTGATTAACAAAATATGTTAGGACCATGGGATGGAACCCACACAACATGGGGAAACATGCAGATTCCACACACAGGCCAGGATTTAGAGATGGAGAGTTGAGATCCAGAAAGTACAAATTCTGACCAAAATTTTGTTTCTAGCAACCAGTTGAGTATAAAGAGTCACAGTCACCGAGTACTGATCTGTTTAAATGGTTTAAATAACCTCTTGGTTTGGATTTGTATTTGCTACACCTGACCTGGCAGGATTCAAACCCCTAACCCTAAAGGCATGAGGTACCAGAGTTATCCACTGCACCTGCATGGGCAAACACAGAGAGGTGCTGAATGTCACAGACTGAAATGGTAACCAACCTAAAACAAGCTATATCAGTTGCTTTTGGAGAGAACAAAGAAGTAACACAGCAACAAGTCTAGTAGATTGTGTAAATAGTAGTGATGGACAAAATGATGCTTCATGAACCATTTGCTGCATTTTTTTACATCAGTCAATGGTGGTCTCTGTTCATGAAAGGGCAAAAAGTATGTCCCAAATCAAATGAAGACCGCCATCTAGTGAGGCTGCAGTGTTACAATATAACCAACATGTGCCTCAGTGGGCTGCAGTGTTACATTCCCCCTGAAGGTTGCGGGTTTAGCAACACCCCCACCATGTGTGCGCTCTGCAAAGCACATCTTGTTTGTTTCATTTGAAATCCATTGTGGTGATGTATAGAGCCAAAAAGATTAGAACTGTGTCAATGCCCCAATATTTATGGACCTGACTGTAAATACACTTACAAATACAGTCATACCGCCATACCGCAGTGTTCTTCCTTATGATGTTTCTGCAAATGCCTAACTAGATCCCTTGAATTAAATGACACTTTGTTGCTAGTACCGCTTAAATGGATGGCAGTGAAAACCTAGCTATTGGGCTACTTTGGGTTTCCAATTTGACACAACTAACATCTCGATAGTTAACAGTTTCAAGCCACATGTACCTGAACGCTTACTGCAGCATGTGATGGCACCTTACAATCTACACAACTGACATAAAGTACGCAGAAATTAAATAGGTCAGGCTTTGGGTCAGGCTTTGGCAACCGATACCGGTCGTATCAAAAATGATTGGATTGGCTCCGTTTTTAATCTTTGATATAAGCTCAGGACATTACTGGAAATGTGCAAATTATACATAAATCCATTTCCCATTGCAGTGTGCTTGACATACTGTATGTATACAGTTATCATTAGCATCCTTTCAGTCATATCAGTACCATCCATCATCTATCACACATACCCATTATAAGGTTACAGTGAGCCTGTGCTGAGACTCTGCTGGGAAGCACAAGACATGAGGCAGATAGAATTCCAACTTAGAGATGTCAGTTCAGCTGGATGAATCCATGTAACACAGGGGGAACTTGGGAAGGGATTTAAATCCCCTGGCCTGAAAGTGTGAGCCAATAGTGCTCCCTACCCTGATGCTAATGCTAACTGCAGTTCTCATAGGGTGACTCGCTTTTAGATACAAAAAGTAACTTTTTGTCTTTATCAGACACTCATTACAGGCAGTTTATCCCTTCTGAGTACTGTAAGTCATTGCTACAGAGATTAAATCTTCACCTGGATACTGGTCTGAGGACCAGGAATTGGCCATCAGTCATCCAGGCATTATACATCCTGCAAATAACATGACCAATTACATGGTTATGAATTAATCTAATTTCTATTAATAAATAATCAGGAATGTCTTGTCAGATGTCATGTGCATTGCAGTGCAGTGGCAATACATTTCCTCATAAATCTTAACTAAAAAAAACCCGTCAGAGATTATTAAAAACAAACATGGCATTTTTATCATCCTAATGTAACATTACTTAAGTTATCCGTTGTTTAATTGAACTTGAATTATTTAATCAAACATAAATTTAAGTGTGCTTGAATAAGCAACTAATAAAGAATGAACTAGAATGAAAAATGCAGAGGCAGCTATAGTAGTTTCAGCACTGAAACATTCTTAAAGACATAAGCATTTACTTTAAGTTCTTTGGCACTGAATTTATTTTCATTAAGTGTCCTCTTTGATGTCTCTTGTCTTCATTCTTTGACATAATCATCACCCTGATCAAGTGGTCCTAAACATTTCACAATTTTGGTAAAGAACTGTTGAACTGTTAAGAACCACTTGACCAAAGGACGCCATACCAGCATATCGTTGAAGGCTTCAAATGCAGCATCTTTCTTCTGCAAGGAAAACAAATAAGACAACAAATGAAACAAAGGTTGAAAACAACTTCACATTTTCCAGCACAGCATTTAACAACTTTACCTTCTGTAGATTTAAGGAGTTCACACCGCAGCTCTAGCGTGGCTGTGAAACGCGTCTCTTTATATAGCTGCATCTCAGCAGACACTGCAAGCAGGTTCTACAGTCTTGTCAGGAATGAATGCCATGCCGGTCTGACTGGCTCCATGAGCTTCCTGTTCCTTCTAAAGGCTAAAGCAGGCTCTAACCTGCATCTGATGTCCTGTTGTAGGTACTTGGTCTACCGGTTTGGTGTGCTTGGATTTGAAGAGCCACATATCCAGTCATCAGAACTACAGGAACAAAACTGTGTTAGTAATTCATGAAATAAGTATTCTTTCCATCATAAAACTAAGGTCACCCAAATTATTCTAAACTTTTCAGTAACACTTTACTTGAGGGTGCACAAATAATTTGGTTACTCAGTTAATACTCCATCATGATTAATTTATTACGAATGAACATGGGATCAGTACATAAAGCAGAAAATTTAAATTATGTTAAGTACATGTCCATACTCCAATACTATTACAAAACAGAAACTACAAATTTGCACAGGCCTGTCAGTATTATTATACAGAAATACAAGTGTTAGTAGGTGCTTTCTGCATATTAATATGACATCCCATTCTAAATCCATAAGAATCAATATGGATTTGCTCCCCCCTTTGCAGCTATAACAGCTGCCACTCTTCTGGGAAGGCTTTCCACAAAAGATTTTAAAGTGTGTCTGTCATGTTTTTGCCTGTTATTCTAGAAGAGCATTTGTGAGGGCAGACATTGATGTTGGACATGAAGATCTGGCTCACATTTCTGTTCTAGTTTATCCCAGTGGTATTCCATGGGGCTGAGATCAGGGCTCTGTGTGGCCCAGTCAAGTTCTTCAACACTAAACTCACCTAACTATGTCTTTATAGATCTTTGTGCACTGAGAATAGAATTGTCCAAAATGTCTTGGTGTGCTGAAACATTAAGAGTCCCCTTCACTGGGGGACTGGGCTTCACTGGGCTTAACCCAACCCCTAAAAAATAACCCCATACCATTAACCCTCCTCCACCAAACAGCTGGCACAATGCCAGTTATTTTGTCAACAGAGTGTTGGTGACTTTTGTGCACTATGTGCCTCACCACTCAGTGACTATGCTCTGTTACTTTACATGGTGTGCCACTTCACATACAGTATAGACTTTCTATAGTTCATAAATGTTTCCACTTTGCAATAGTACCACATACAGATGACTGCGGAATATATAACATGGAAGAAATTTCACAAACTGACTTATTGCAAAGGTGGCTGCATGGCTAGGTGCTTGATTTTATAGACCTGTGGAAATGGTTTTGAAGGAAACACCTGACTTTAATGATTAAGTGGTGTGTCCCAATAGTTTTGTCCACATAGAATATGGATATTTATTAATCATTCTATTAATAAAATGAAATTATCCGAGTGCCCTGCTTTGGGTTGGCGACCCATCCTGGGTTGTTCCCTGCCTTGCGTCCATAGCCTCCAGGATAGGCTCCAAACCTTTTGCGATCCTGAACAGGACAAGAGGTTACAGAAAATTGGTACAAAATGGATGGAAATTGCCTCATTGATTTGCTTTCTGCCTGGGGAATGTTCCACAAAGCAGGATTTCTCAATTATCTCGGTTAACTTAAGCTAGAAGTCATGTCTAAGAGGAATGCTTCTTACCTAAACTCATGACTCCTAGCTTAACCCAGCTAATGGAGATTTCTTCTTCTTCTTCTTCTTCTTCTTCTTATTATTATTATTATTATTATTATTATTATAACATGTCCGTAGACCCTTGAGTAAGATCCTTAACCTCCATCTCTAGGGACACTGCAAAGTTAATGCCCTTTGCTATAACCCAAGCTTGCTCTCACCCGTACGTGTGTCTGTGTCCCTTATGGAGAGTAGAATGGGGTAGATGTAAAGTGAATTTCCCCACGGGGATTGATAAAGTACTACTACACTATTCTTCTTCTTCTTCTTCTTCTTCTTATTATTATTATTATTATTATTATTATTTCTAAAATACCTGACAGACCCACAAGAGTGTGATGAGTGGAATTTCTGTTGTTTTCATTTTTTTCTACTTCACATACAGTATATTCTTTTGTATTGTATTACAACCAAACATGCGATAATGTTATGATCGTAAAAGGTGGCACAACAAAGGCTTTTTTCACAGGGAATGGAATCTCGTTGTCTCCTAGATATGGTACCAGACTACATTCCTGGTCCAGTCCGGCCTGTATGGGGTAGAAGATGATGCTTTCAGATAGGTTAGACCTAAGCTTAGGGCAGGGCCTGTATTGGATCGTCATTAACAGAGGGACACATGAAAAGCAAGGTATTAAGAACATTAGTTTGGAAAGGAAGTCTAATAATGCAGCTCAGAATAAAGAATGATTCTGACAATCTGCCACAAATAATGTTATTAGATATGTCTGGTGAGAAGAAGCAGACAGAGCCAAAGAAGCACTCATGAACAAAGAATGATTTGCAAACAGAAAGAGACTAAAACCTGCTCTTGACTTGAACTAATTTACTTTTAGTGATACTTTATTAATCCCTGTGAGAAATTTCTCATTTTGCTTTACCTCCATACAGGTGAGAACAAGCTTGGGGTCACAGTGAAGGGTCAGCCACCTTGCAACATTCAGATGGTTGGGGATGAAGGGCTTGATCGAGGGCCCACGCATGTGTGACTATTCTGCCGAGGCCGGGCTGAAGCCGACAACCCTCTAATCACAGACACAGAGGCTTAGCCTGCTGAACCACAGACTACCCCCTAAACCTATAACATCAAACATCATCACTGACTATGCATTCCACCACAATTCCTCACTTGCTGATCATAATCTGTGGAGATCTTCCTGTGAAATATAAACTCAGTCTTCATTTACTTCTTAAAACTTAATATTCTCATAATTTAGTTTGAATGTAGTTGAATTCAGTTTTATATATGGGGTTATTTGTCACACATCTATCTTAACACATGACAAAAGAAAATAAAATGAATAAGCAAACAATAAAAAAAAGCTGAAATGTCACTTCATAAATATTCATCCGTTTGCAAAAATTTGGTTAAACCTTGTTTGGTAGCTATTATTAGATACATTTCCATTAACTTTTTACATTCAGATTCTTCCTAGAAAATTTTCTCAACGCAGGTCAGATAAAGGGCCACTGATTTTCAGTCGGTTTAAGGCCTTTTGCATTAAAAACAATTTGCATCTGGTCATTTTCCTGCTGAAAAGCTTCCTTGCAAGAGAAGGTATCAGGGTTTCTAGGACTTCTCTGTAATATCCTCTATTTGGCATCTTATCAAACCTAAGATGAATATCTTACCTGTTATTGAAAGCATCCCCATATTATAATGCTACAACCACCATATTTTACCATGTGGGGGGGGGGTTCCAGGTTGGTGTGCACTGTTTGATGTATGCCATACTGTAAATGCACCTTTGCTTATACACCAATCAGCTCTACTTTAGGACTCTAAATGACATGTAGCAAATTTTATATGGGCAAGGATGTGTTTGCTTTGGAAGGTCTCTCAGGTGTTGTAGGATCTTGCAGGAGTGGAGTATTTAAACCTCAAAATATTACAACAGGTAATTTGCTAATTTACTACACAGATGGAGTAAGTGACTTTTACTTACTTAAATTATTGCATTCGGACAAGTTTGTAGTTGATGGTACAGGGATGAGTACTTTTTAAATGTACTCTTTTTCTGTTATTTTTAGCAAATTATCTTTTCAGCTTGTTTTTCTACAACAAAAAAATGTAGGGAATGAGTATTTTTTCAAGGTGCAGTATGTGAATAATATGAATAATATTTAATAATACGTATAGTTTCTCTTACCATTCCCCAGACACATGCAGCTAAGTCAGAGGGTGTCTATAGACTGTGTGGGCATGACCTACTTCATGGAATCTACACAAAGGGAAACAGACAGTGTGAAAATCTTACTGCTGAAGATCATTAAGAATGTACAGTCACGTGAAAAAGAAAGTAACTGTCAATTCTAAGGTTTTACATATCAAGACATGATAAAAAATAATCGTGTTCTTAGCAGGTCTTAAAATTAGGTAAATAGAACCTCATGTGAACAACAACACATGACAAATTTCAGTGTGTTTTTTTTTTAACAGAAAGTAAGTCAAAATGCAGAAACAGTGTGTGTGTGAAAAACTGAGTATTACTTCCATAGAAATTAAGAGGGTAAATAGCAGCCATGTGCTGCTAACCAAATGCACTTAATTAATTGATCATCAGTAAGTGTGACCACCTCTATAAAAGCAGAAATGTTGGCAGTTTGCTGGTCTGTAGCATTCATTGTGTTAACACAATGGGAAGGAAGAAAGACATCAGCAATTGTCTTGGAGAAGCCAGTGCAATCCAGGAAGGATTTTAAGGCCATTTTCAAACAATTTGAAGTGCCTAATTCTACACTGAGAAAGATTATTCACTAGTGGAGAACATTCAAGACAGCTGCTGATCTTCCCAGGAGTGGTCATCCCATCAAATTCACCCCAAGATCAGATCAAGCAATGCTTAGAGAAATTGTGACAAACCCAAGAGAAACATCTCAGATTCTACAGGGCACATTTTGCATGTTAATTGTTAAAGTTCATAATGGTACAATTAGAAAAACACTAATCAAGTATGGCTTGTTTGGAAGGGTTGCCAGGAGAGAGCCCCTTCTCTCTAAAAAGTACATGGCAGCACGGCATAGGTTTGCAAAGTTGCATCGGAACAATCCACAAGACTTCTGTAACAATGTCCTTTTGGCAGATGAGACGATAGTGGATGTATCTGGCTATGATTCACTTTGATATGAAAGACTTAGTCATAGAGAAAACGATTACTTCAAGTTAGTGTTGCTAAAGGTAGTTATACAGGCTATTGAATCATCGGGTGTATGTTTTTCACACATGACTTCTACGCTTTGGCTTTGTATTTATTAAATAAATATTGACATGGTGGAATCTTGTGTGTTTTACGCCTGAGTTTAGATTTAAATAGTTTCAGAACCTGATATATACCAGATTTGTTATGTCCTTATATGTAAAACCATAGAACTGAAAGAGGGTATACTTCATTTTTCTCATGACTGTATACCTTATGCTGTTTGTTCATTTACAGTTTTTAAATAACTGAAGGACAGGATTGTGTTATTAATTCTTACTTGTTCTGAGATGGCTGATTGGAGGAAGAGGTGAGAGTGTAATGAATGCTGGGAATTTGGAGTCCTCATGCTCTAAGTAGCCCCAGCAATGTGCCAGAACTGGTCACAGGACCTGTTTGACAAAGAATGTCTGCTCACTGCAGTGGAATTTGAAGGAGGTAATTCTATTGAGTAATGCAAGACCTGCACCTTGTACTCCTGGGAGCAGGCAAATGAGGCTGGATGCACATACTCACTCGGTAGACTGTCTTAGTTCTATGCCAATAATTATATCATGTATACACATTGATTGAAAAATATTTCTTAGTCAGTGAACTGACATCTGAATCTCAGGAGACTACCAATCAAATTCGACCTGTAAGTGTTAAAGTGTAATGCAAGAGATTTCACTGTCAGACAAATTTCCAGTACTGGAATAAAATCATGTTTTGCTGGAGTTGTGGCATGCTTCTGGCATCTGTGTAAGAGGTTTTAAGTCGTTCTTTTTCTCAACTTTACATTCTGATAAATGAACCGTGTTTAATTCATAGGCATTTTTGGCTCATGCAAGTAGTGATGTGACATTAACAACCGAAAGGTGAGCCCTCTCCAACATCAGTTAGTGATCCCTCAAGACCCCCAGCCTCGGCAAAATCATAATCTGTGATGGAAAAAGTCTGAGACTGACACTTTGGGTGTGAGGGTGTCAGACTTTAGTCTTTAAAATATACTTTTTTTTTCTTGTGCATGGGTAGCACAAGTCGCTCATCAGATTGGGAACTAAATGTAATTAAGTAAAATTTTTAGAGTGTCAAAATTTTAAACTTAAAAGAATACAACATATACCAGCTTGTAGTGTGAATACAACAAATAGTTTTTGTGGCACCATCTACTTATTAAAGCATTTGTTTATTAAAAACATACTGTTTAGTCTTATTTTTCATTAAAAATCAAATGTCCATGTCATTACACTGGCAGTTTTTACACATTTGTGGCTGGCAGTCTTCAGAAAGTGAGAACTGTGAGCATGACAAGGACACAGCTGACCAAACGATACACAAGCTGCTAACTTTTAAACCAGCATTTTTGGTAAACAAGTTGCTTTCTGTGTCTGTTTTATTCTTCAAGCACCTTCTGATTCTAAATTTGTTTTATTAAGGTTTCTTAAGGGTTATTAAGCTATTTTTTGCACAAACACAAACCAGTTACAAGGCTATCGTTGGCAATATGCTACATCAGGGAAAACTTGTAATACCATAACAGTGAAAACAATAAGCAATTTTCTTGGAGGAAATTATTATGAGGTATAATTCAACATTTATCCATATACAAACAAACATTTGTTTTTCCACATAGCCCCCATTTTTATTTCCAAAATGGTCTAAGGTTTTGCAAGTGAGGCCTAGGGCCATCATCCTTCTGTCTGTTTTGGATGACTGCATCAGGGTTTCCTTTCCTGTCCAGTCCTTACACTGGACTGTGTTTCACTCACAAGTAAATTAAGCCCTATTACATCTTCATGTCACCTGCGTCACATGTGCTGCAGTAACCCAGCATGTGTCTCTTGCGTTTTACCAAATCATGAAGTGAATTCAGATACAGGGAGCATACATGATTCAAAAGACACACGATGAATTGCTGATATATAAATGTCTGACATACAAAAATAGCAGCATACAGGAATTTTACTGAGATCCATGGAGATTCTACACAAGAGCATTAGTCTGATGTTCCTGTCCTTCTGCATGCCATCCCTGGGTGTCATCACATTACAGTGGCTACCAGTGCAACTGACGCATAGGGTGAAACCAGAAAACACTGTGCTCATATCAGATGGGCCAGCAATGACTGCCCTCATTCTGTGGCATGGCCTAAAGGCATTTTCCACTAAAATTGTGCAGGCAAGCATGTGCAACTAGTGCACAGAGCTTTTCCTTGTTTTGAGGCTTTTCTTTTGTGTGGGGGAGGGCGTCTCAGTTGCATACAGTGTGTATGCTTGGTTTTTTTCAGTAATATAAGCTGTTTATTTCTCCTAGAAGATATAAAAGTGAGACCAAATGGAATTGAATATCAGGGTCTAGTCAGAATGCTCAAAACACTTTAATCAAAACTTTTGCTTTATAAATTGGCTATAAGGACATGCGCTTCCACATAGGTTGGTCATGAAGCAAGTATATGAGATACCAGTTTAAATGTATACTAGTGTTCTTAGCTTAAGAAAACAACCTCAACCTCAAAATCAACCTCTTAGCTTAAGAAAACCCCTTGAATATTGTGGCCAAGCAGAGAAGTTAATGACACATTCACACGTCATTGTGACTGCCCCCCACCCCCACCCCGTGAATATGCAGCCATCAGCAGCCTTTCAGACTGTTAGCCAGACAGAAAGACAGAGCATACTAAGGAATGTGTCTGTTTTATTCAAGCACAGTACAGAACCATATGTTTTTTTATTTTTCATTTTCTACTCTGTCCACCTTTATTCTCCACAGTCAACATTATTACTTTGTTTAGGCCTGTAATTAGTCTGTTACACACATCTTGGGTCACCCTCCTCTCCCAAAATAACTTTATTGCTTGGACACGCTGCTGCTTTGTACCTCTCTTGGCCTCCTTGCAGATGAAGTATTTCATCATGTGCCAAACAAGCATTAAATCTGTTTAATTTTCATATACCACACTGTCCCTCATTGCTTGACAATATCAGTCTTATTAGTTTGTTTAGGTCTGTAATTATTATACTGCACACATCGTGGGTCCGCCTCATCTCCAAAAGGTGAAATAAAATACAAAATCCTAATTTCATCAATAAACTAACTAAAACACATTTTGATCCATCTTTGCCTCACAACAGAAACAATTTCTTAAATTTCACAGGCCATTTATTGCAGTGTAGTCAGTTTATTAATGAAACTGGAATTTTGTCTATAAGAAAATTATACTTGCTTAGATTTTCATTTTCTGTAGTGAAGTTAAGATACCTGAAATCAGGTGTTCTACCTGGTTTCAGGTAAGTCACTTCAGCTTTCATAATCACTGCTCTCCCTGGTGGATGGATGCATCATTGCAAGTACTTTACACACAGAGAGGCAAGGGGCGGATCATGCCGGCCCCCTTGTTCATTACATCATCGTGGGGGATCTCATTATAGTCAAGGTCCCACCCAGGACCCAGCAGGGGCCAGCCAAGGACCAGCCAAGGCCCCATCATGGAAACAGGGAAAAATTCAAGTGGCTACATCTGTAAATGTGCCTTTCTTGTTTAAGTTTAAATATATGTCAGAAAGAATGTGGACATTAGCTTTTTCAGCACCTCATTCCAAAACCAAAGGTATTCATTTGAAGTTGGTCAGTCCATCATTGCTATCACAAACTCTGCTGTTCTGGAAAGGCTTTGCATTAAATGCTGGAACATCGCTGTGAGGATTTTCAGGTTGAGTCTTGATGTTGGGCAGTCAAGTCCAATTCCAGCACATAAAATTAACAGCAACATACTTACATACTTATAAATACTAGATCAAGACAATTCTTATTATTTAAAATATTACCTAAATCATCTTAAGGTGATATTTCCACCTTATAAAAAATGAACTGGTTAAAATCATATGATACATGCAGTATGAAGTATTGCTAAAGACTGAATACAAAAGGATCCTGTATTTCCCCTTCTGTTAGCTCTCAGCAGCACCTTAGAGTCATAATGCCACCCACTGGACACATGAATTATGGCTACAGCAGTTTAGTGGTGCTAGAAAAAAATAAGGTGGCCAGATAATCCATGTCATGTCATGAATTACCTAGCACAGCATTTTAAAACTACTGTATAAATTAAAAGTACCTGAATTTCACATGTGCCCGCACAATGTCTCTTACTGACGATAAAAATTTAATTGAATTTGAATTGAATTGTGTGCTGACTGGTCAGTCTCCTATAATCTTTCATGTGTCGGTAATGTTAATGGGAACCAGTTGGATGTGTCCTTCAAGCTAGAAAACAAACAAATAAAAAGCACATGAAGAACTGAAACTCTTAGCCAAGGACAGGAGCCATTCACTTTTAAAGTAGTTTATAAAACCTGAAGTAGCTCAAAGTGTTCTCCCTGACACAGATTATCTGGTCACCCTAAGAAAAAAGAAACACTCAGCAAACTGTGAGAACAAGAGGAAAAAACCTGACTCTCTGTGCAGTGCATCTAATGAACACTGACTCACTGTCTATGACACTGTAGCAGGGAATCGCATCCGGGATAATGGGCAGTACAACAAAAACAACACAAAGTTACTTTTTTAATAAGCAGAAATGAGCTAATAAACAATGCTGTGTAAGTTACTTAAAATGGGTAATTAGTTACAGTTACTAGTTAATTCATTCAAAAGTAATTTGATTACAAATTACTGCATATGAAAGTAATTGGTTATTACGGAAAGTAATTTTTGTGTTACTTCAATTCTTTTTTTAATGTATGTATACCAAGTCAGCGCACACATGTCGCGGGGAAGATGTTCTTAAAACATTTTATAACAATCATAAGCAAGTTTTTTTGATAGGAACACTTGCAGCAACAGTAAAGGTGAACTTGAAACTGACAGGGTAACTTAAAACTGCATTATCGACATGTCACAGGGGGATAGTATTTAGACAGGGACAGTTGACATATAAACAAATATATAAACTAGAGCAAGACACAAACAAATTTCACAAACACAGCAGAAATGATTGAGACCGGTTTGCTTAAAATCTGAAACATATCGGGCCAACTTAATGGGTCTGATACCTACCAGTTGCTAACAGCCAGACCACATCCTTAATTTAGGATGCTTTTTTTGGATGACTTCGTTTATTAAGTTTATGGAGAGCATGAAGATTATTTAAAACCACATGTATAACCACTGCTTTGAGCACCTTTGTAATGGATAAACCATATTCATCTTTAATCAAATAGCCTGTGGTGGTTCAAGCTTCCTGATCCTGCAACCTAGCTTTAAACCGTTAAAGTGCATTCCCCAGCAATCAATTCATCTCATCATGGGGTTTCCCCTCACAGTGCAAAAAATGCTGAAGCTACCTGAAGTTGCGAAATTGCCTGTACTTGTAGGTGTGTATGCGTGAGCGAATGGCGTGACCCTGAATAGGATAAGGGGACTCTGCTAGTGCCAAGTTCAGGAAAAGCCATGGCTCCACTTGTTTCTTGCCATTCTTTCCCTCCTGTGCCTTGCTCACTGCCAGAAGGCCCCGCCGAGCTTCGCTTGCCTTCACAGGGCCCCGCCAAGGTGCTCTGTCCCTTTCCTGAGGTGTCTGAACTCTGCCCATCTCCAGGGGCATCTGAGCTCCACCCATCCCCAGAGGCATTCCTCCTGTCTCCAGAGTGGTCGAGCTCCACCCATTCCGTAAGGTGCTCTGTCCATCCCCAGAGGTGTCCAGGCTTTGCCCCTCCCCAAACACTCTGACTGTGGCTGGCTCCTGCCTGCTCACCTGCGGACATTGCCCAGACGGCTCCTGCCTGCTCACCTGCCTGCTCACCTGCGGACATTGCCCAGACGGCTCCTGCCTGCTCACTCGCCTGCTCACCTGCGGACATTGCCCAGATGGCTCCTGCCTGCTCACTCGCCTGCTCACCTGCGGACATTGCCCAGACGGTTCCTGCCTGCTCACCTGCGGACATTGCCCAGATGGCTCCTGCCTGCTCACTCGCCTGCTCACCTGCGGACATTGCCCAGATGGCTCCTGCCTGCTCACTCGCCTGCTCACCTGCGGACATTGCCCAGACGGTTCCTGCCTGCTCACCTGTGGACATTGCCCAGACGGCTCCTGCCTGCTCACCTGCCTGCTCACCTGCGGACATTGCTTAGACGGCTCCTGCTTGCTCACCTGCCTGCTCACCTGCGGACATTGCCAAGACGGCTCCTGCCTGCTCACCTGCCTGCTCACCTGCGGACATTGCCCAGATGGCTCTTGCCTGCTCACCTGCCTGCTCACCTGCGGACATTGTCCAGACGGCTCTTGCCTGCTCACCTGCGGACATTGCCAAGACGGCTCCTGCCTGCTCACTCGCCTGCTCACCTGCGGACATTGCCCAGACGGCTCCTGCCCTCTCACTCGCCTGCTCACCTGCAGACATTGCCCAGATGGCTCCTGCCTGCTCATTCGCCTGCTCACCTGCGGACATTGCCCAGACGGCTCCTGCCTGCTCACCTGCCTGCTCACCTGCGGACATTGTCCAGACGGCTCCTGCCTGCTCACCTGCGGACATTGCCCAGACGGCTCCTGCCTGCTCACCTGCCTGTTCACCTGCCTGCTATTTTTTGGTCCTTTTGAATTTTTTATAAATGTTTCATCATTAACTGTTGTCAACCCTTTTACTTGTTTAAAATTCTAATATAATGAAAAATACAAAAAGACAATTGTACAATCAACCTATTTTCTGTGTTAAAGAGTTAAAGTTAAAGAGATCAGATATACACCATGAGAAACTGGGGAATTATTTTGTTTTCATAACTTTTCTCAGAAGATGAACATAAGAACATAAGAACTATAGAAACGAGAGGAGGCCATTCGGCCCATCAAGCTCGCTTGGGGAGAACTAAACTAATAGCTCAGAGTCGTTAAAATCTTATCTAGCTCTGATTTAAAGGAACCCAAGGATTCAGCTTGCACTACATTATCAGGAAGGCTATTCCATACTCTGACTACACGCTGCGTAAAGAAGTGCTTCCTTAAATCCAGCTTGAAATGTTCTCCCGCTAATTTCCACCTATGGCCACGAGTTCGTGTATTTAAACTAATGCTGAAGTAACTATTTGGTTGAACAGCATCCAAACCTGTTAGAATCTTATATACCTGGATCATGTCCCCCCTCAATCTCCTTTGCTTGAGACTGAACAGATTTAGCTCAAGTAACCGTTCCTCGTATGACATTCCTCTAAGACCAGGAATCATTTTTGTGGCCCTACGCTGCACCTTTTCTAAGGCCACAATGTCCTTTTTAAGATATGGTGACCAAACCTGCACACAATATTCTAGGTGAGGTCTCACCAAGGAATTGTATAATCTTAGCATTACCTCCCTTGACTTAAACTCCACACACCTGGAGATATACCCCAACATCCTATTGGCCTTTTTTATTGCTTCCCCACACTGGCGAGAATGGGACATGGAAGCATCAACATACACACCAAGGTCTTTCTCATGATCAGCTACCTTTATTTCAGTGACACCCATGAAATACCTGTACTTTATATTTCTGCTCCCTAGATGGAGTACCTTACATTTATCGACGTTAAATTTCATCTGCCAGGTATCGGCCCAGTCACTAATTAAATCAAGATCCCGCTGTAGCTGCTGAGCCACTAATTCAGTATCTGCTACACCACCCACCTTGGTGTCATCTGCAAATTTCACCAGTTTACTGTATATATTGGTATCCATATCATTTATGTAAATTAGGAACAATAGTGGTCCTAAAATCGAACCCTGCGGTACCCCACTATGAACGCAAGCCCACTGTGACATTGTGCCTCTTATAACTACTCGCTGTTTCCTATCTGTTAACCAGTTATCAATCCAGGTCGCTACGGTACCTAAAATACCAGTCGCTTTGAGTTTAAGTAGGAGCCTCTTGTGGGGGACAACATCAAAAGCCTTTTGGAAATCTAAGTAGATGACATCATAGGCCTTCTTATCATCAACTTCCTGAGTAGCTTCCTCAAAAAACTCCAACAGATTTGTTAAACAGGATCTACCTCTCCTAAATCCATGCTGGCTATCCCGCAAAATGTTATTGGAGTCCAGATAATCTATCATTTTCTCTTTGATTAAAGCCTCCATAACTTTACCAGTTATACAAGTTAGACTGATTGGCCTATAGTTAGACAAATTACTTCTATCCCCTTTTTTGAAAATAGGCGTTATGAAGGCGTGCTTCCAATCAGAAGGTACCACACCTTCAGATAAGGATTTTTGAAACAGTAAAGTTAAGGGTCGGCAAATAATATCCCTCATCTCTTTTAACACTATAGGTAAGATGCCATCAGGGCCCTGTGATTTATTTAGGTGAAAATGTCAATTGTATATCAGCATATTCATCCGTGAACAGTAAAAATGGCACATTTTCATATAATTACCCACCAGCCCTTCCCATAGTCACAAGTTACACTTTTATTCTGCAGTGATTTTGCGGGAAGAGTGGTCTTTATGATATGCCTGGCCAATAACAGATGGCACACCCAAACCATCCAAGCCCAAACGAACTCCAGTTTAACAGAATATATGAGACGTTTTCTGACTTCTTTTAATGACAGAACTTAATGCAAAACAAACTGTCTTACGATCTTCCCTTCACTGTTGATCTAGTCAAATTGGTGAAAACAATCTGTTTTTTAGTTTTAGTATTTTACATTTTAAATTGAAAAAGGAATTATTTTCATATACCCAGACCGACACAATACAACTGTCAAATTTGATCTATTACTGTACTTAATATCACTCATTCACTGTGCCACCAGATGACTTTAGATCATAAACGGGAAATAGGCTACATTTCCTCGTTAAGTATATTTTCCTGTTAGCAAAAGTAACAAGCCCATTTAAATTTCAGTACTTTCAATTGCATTAATTTGAAAATGTAGTTAGTTACATTACTCATTACCACCCAAAGTAACTTTGTGACTTTATTATTTTGTAACATGTTGCTACCAACACTGCTAATAAACTGACATTGACTGTTAAATATCATCGATATTTATTCCAGAGCAGCATGTGCAGCTGAGATCCAAACTACTTGATGATAGAGGAGTATTTTTTAAGTCATCAGCCGCATATAGTGCAGACTCCAGCGGTACTATTGATTTAGGAACCTCTACTTCTCTGAGTTTAGGTGAAATGGTGACTCAGTGTGGGTTTTCATGTTCTCCTCATGTTATCTGGTTTATATGTTCTCCCTGTGGTGCATGGGTTCCTTGCTGCAGTCCAAAAAACATGCAGTTAGACTAACTAGCATCTCTTAGTTGTACATGGCATGTGAGTATGCCCTGTGATGAACTGGCATCCCATACAGGGTGTACCCCATACTCCAGGACAAGTCATTGGGAGTAGGTGAATCGTTATTTGGGTGGTAGCTACAATGGGGTTGAACCCATGGGTCTCTACTGGTCATCAGATACGCCCCACATATGCTGATCAAGGTTATAGGTAATTATAGGAACGTTTTGATTATTATCCCAAATGCCTGCAGCTCTCGTTTACATAGGACCTATTCAAGGGCTTCTATATGATAAAATTCATAACCTGACAAGTTTAAGCATAATTTATGTAGGATTACATGGTCCAGCTTATGCTCATATGTCAGCTTATAGATCATCCATGAAAATGTCACGTTCTATTATCCCTAATTGTTCACTTGCAGGTTTTTGAAATTCCATTGGGAAAAAGGGAAATCTGTTTGTACATCACACTTGCTGGTTCTCAGTCCTGTGACTCATTTGATGTTTCAGTGCAGGGATTTCTATTGCACTTCTATTTCTTGTTGGCTGGGCAATTTGGCCAAAAATTTTATTGCAATGAAGTTTTTCGCACTGGTCGATATCAATATATCGATATAATTCATGAATCATTATTTTCATTAATAATTTATTATTTCTTTATTCTCATGCTCTATTTATGCTTAAAATTTCCCATGGATTCCCCTTAAACAGAAGTAAAAACCAATTAATTGTCATACCACAACACACAACAACAAAATGTGTCCTCTGCATTTAAAACATACAAAACATTGTGACATAGCAGTGGGCAGCTATTCTTTAGCATCTGTGGAGTAGTACATGGGGGCAGTACCTTGCTGGTTGGGGATTCAAAACAGCAACCTTTTGATCACAAGCACACTTCCTTAACCAGTAGACCACCAGAATACAAAAGGAATGACAAGTTGAGTGGACTGCAAACTGAAACATAATTTTAATAAATAAATCATCCATTTGTTTTGTTGTTGTAAGGCATAATACTAGTAATGCGCTGACAGTATGGTTCATTGACGTTTTTTTCCCTGACTCCCTCACTGCCTGTTACAGGTGACGAGTTTAAAATAGCTAGTAGAGTTGCCACCCACTTCGTACAGTGTAATCCTGTTATAGTGGACTCGCTTATAACGGAATATGGTCTATAACAGACGAGGTCCACTGTGTGCCTTTAAGAACATGCAGAAAAAGCATCGGATATAGCGGACTCGCATATCACAAAATTTCGCTTATAATGGACAAACAATTTGGTCCCCAGGGCCGCTTTTAGCTGTAGTTTTGTTTGTCTATAACGGACATGCAGCTCCGCCTACATGTGCCTTGTACCATGACATGGCATGTCGGTGATATCTAGCGCAGATACGTAGTTGGGATTATTAATACTCACGCATCTGGTCAGGTAGAGTTGGATTACTACATGTACAATATAATAATCCATACCACATGTGTGTGAGTTGTGTTCTGTGCATACAGTAACTCTGGATATAATGGACTGTTTAGCCAGATCCCTTAAAGTCTGTTATAATGGGATTGTACTATATGAAAAAGTAAAATGCTGTGACCCATTTAGAACCAATAAAGGATGTAACTAAAAGCTGCCACACTAATTGCTGGTATCTATGACTGTAAGCACTTGCATTCTGTATGTTATACTGGATGGCAATGCTTCCAGAGGTGAAACAAATTTATAGTATTTTTAGTATTTTTAGTCAGCACCAATCTGTTTTGTAGGCTTCTTTAAATTGCTGAAGTACTACCACACCACAAATGTTTTTTTAGTTGGTCTATCCATAATAGCAAGATATTGTTGCAGCTGTGTTTACTTCACTGCCACTGAAGTTTACTCTGAGGGAAAGCATTTCTCTCCCATGCCTCATGAGTATTACTAGAATAGCAGTATGTGGAGTATTAACTCAACAAACCTTGTTGTGCGTAGGCAAATGGAGACAGGTCAGGTTATTTTAGTCAGCACCAAAAACACCGCTGCTAGCATTTTCTGTAGAATATTGCTGATTTTCTCGTGGATTGAATTTTACTATGCATTTTCATTTTGTTTTTCACTGGATTATCCTTATTGGATGGGTTGTTTTGGACTTACCCGTTCTCCCGGTGAGTCGCCTTATTGTTTCATTGTTCTGTCTTTCGTCTTCCTGCCTGCCATATTGCATTTTCTTATCTTGTTCAATAAATCCCCTGTTCGTGTTTTTATGTCTGTGCCTGTCTTTGTGCTCCATTGCCGGTCCAGACAAACAGTCACCATCTATCCATATTCTGTAACCGTTTGTCCAATTCAGGGTAGAGGGGGGCAGAAAACAGGGAGCAACCCAGGACAAGGCATCAACCCACTGCAGGGCACACTCAAAAAGGCATTTTAGTAACTCCAATTAACCTTGGCATGTCTTTGGACTGTGGTGGGAGACTGGAGTACCCAGAGAAAAAGCCACGACAACACGGGAAGCACATGCAAACACCAAACACAAGGTGTCGAGACCATGGTAGAGACTCAAACACTGCTCCCTGAGGTGTGAAGTAACAGTGCGAATCACTGCACCTCCATAGTATACTCAGGTATTTGCTATATATTTAAATCTGGAGGCCAATTGTGAGGGATACCCGGACAGGAAGACACGGATCCAGGAATGCAAGCAATCGGCTGGTTTATTGGCGAGATCGGAACAGAGGCACAAGTAGGGACAAGCAAGGATCGTGGTCGGTTAAGGAGAGCGGGGGTCGAAAGCCAGGATATCCGTCCAACGAGCAGGCACGAGACAAGACCACACAGGGGGGCAGGAACGGGACGTGCCGGTCTCGGCGGGGGAGTCAGGTCAGGAGCGGGAGCGGTTCTGGGGAAGGAAAGGGAAGCGGGTAAGGAGAACAGACTAGGCGGACGGAGCAGGTGTGGGTAATAGGGAAGACAAGAGACAATGAAACGCTTAGTATGGCTCAAAAACATTCGGCTCAATACCTGCTGAGGTAAGTTGGTCTCTTTTGTACTTCCCCTAATTAACTGTAACACCGCACACCCGGTAGTTCCCGCTTGCGTGGGCGTGACACCAATGAACATTGACAGATGATTCCATATACTTGGAGCTCTACAGCTGATGTCGTACCTATTAAATGTTAGCAGCAGACCTGGAGGGTGCAGTGACTCAGTGAGTCGGACCCATGCTGCCCGGGAAGGTTCACCCCCCCCCCCCAAAAAAAAAAGAAAAAACAATAATAATAATAATTGAATTGAACTTTGTTAATCCAGGGACTGGATATATTGAAGGAGTTAAAATGAATGTTGTCGAAATTCAGTGGAATGGTGGGGCTGTGGTTTGCACGGTCATCTCACACCAGGGGTTTGATTCCCTGAGGAATTTGCTTGTTCTTCCTGTCTGGGATTTCCTTCCTGTTCTCCAAAAGACATGCTCAGGTGAACTGGCATGGAAGATGAATGAATTACAGAAATGTTGCTATGTCTCATCTTATGCTTGGGGCAGGGCATGCTAACCAGGAGGTAGAGTGTAGAGTGACCCAGAGGAATCAGAAGCAGCTTTATAGGAAGCGTGGAACCAGGAATCAAGAACTGGGAAGAGACCTCCTTTCGTAAGGAACATTATTATTATTAATAATAATAGAGACTTTTTTTGATCGCCATGGGGAAATTCTCTGTAGGTGTAAGTTAGCCATGAAAGGCAGCCACCCATATCAGCACCTAGGGAGATGGGGATATAGAGCCTCACTCAAGGACCCACAGATGTGATTAGTGCCAAGCCTGTACCGGCAACCTTCTGATCACAGGCACAGAGGCTTAGACCACTGGGCCCTACGCTGCCCCTGAAAACGCATGTAAGGTGGAAAATTAGCTCACGTTGCACACGTTACACATCTGTCCACTTTAATTCCGTGGGATATAAGGTTCACTCGATTTGAAGGCCCACCCTTGTTGTTGCTATTTAACCCCTTTCTCTTTGCCCATCTTTTTATTAATCCACAACTTTTTGTAGTTTTTCAGTTTTTTTTACCAGTGCTAGACTCATCACTTTGCCAAAATTTTCTAAATACTCTGCAAAACTTCAGTAAACATGATAAGATAATCGTGGAAACCTCCCCAGCTGTACCAATAAGCCTGTATCAGTGCATTATGCAATGTCTGGAGGCAGGAACTTTCCATCTCCCAATAGAAACATTCACACACATGTAACAAAACTTGTATTCCTCTACAAGAACACCACAGCACCTTCTCGTAACTGCTGTTCACTGGTTACTCCAGAATCTTTTTTGTAAAGCGGGCTATAGAATTTGTGCTGTCCTCAGCTGTCTAGCTATGGTTTACCTCACTCTCTGGATGCTGTGGCGAGTTTCAGGCTGCTGCAGAAGCCAACAGTCCAAGGCGGTGGTGCTCTCAGGACAGAAGGCCTCCCTGTAAGCCTGAGGGACACTGTGCCCTGCAATAAGCGCTGCAAGCTCTGATAATGTCTCCATTTTGCTGAAAAGCCTTTCACTGTGTCTCCAGGGAGATATGGCAAAGACTGAGGAGGGATGTGGACCAGATGAAGATTCAGTACTCAGGGTTCAGGCCTGGTCTGGTGGTGCTACAGGTTAGTCAATCTGGGCTATATCTAGTGCCAGTCAATCCATTAGGCATCTTCTGAGAGGATGATAACTTAGCACTGTGGTAGGGAGCCCCAAGTATGAAGCTTGCCTAGAGTTTCACATGGGCTTTGACCGGCACTGGCTATATCCTTTCAAATATGGTACTCATCATTTCATATTCTCTGTGACCCTGACAAGAAGTTAGAACGCAATTGGATGGATGGATTAATTCACAGTTTCTGGCTTTGTTTTTCTGTGCAAGTGTCTACACATCACTCCAGAAGAGATATTGTGAGTTACTGTCAGTAGACATGGTCTGAAATACTGCAGACTTATGTTCCCTGAATATGAGTTGATCCAGAGGTAGCTAGGTTATTATTTCCTGCATATTGGTTATAGGTGGGTGACAGGGAAGACTCCAACCTCTACATCAGGATGAAGCTGAAGGCTGCAGCAGAGGTATTTCCTAGTGACTGACAGAGGCATTAACTTCAAGAGTTTGTTCTTTGTGTTTTTTCTGCACTTTAATTTTCTTCATTCTCCCAAAGATTGGAATCAGTGCAAACCATCTGAGGCTGCCAAAGACTGCCACCGAAGATGATGTGGGTAGAAATGACTTGCCATTTTACCACTTGTTCATAGTCTTCATACTTCATTGCACTTTATATAAACTTGCTCTGCCATCAACTGACAGGGCCTCACTTTAAAAAAAACCTGCTCTGCCATTAACTTATATGACCTCACTTTATAAAAACCTGCTCTGCCATTAACTTATAAGGCCCTGCTTTATATAAATTTGGTTTGCTCATTGCCAAGTTATTCCAACAAATGTCAATGGGCAGGAATTTGCCATACATGGCAGAACTGCAAGAAGGATGCCTCTACTGTGCAAGAAAGAATATAAATGCATGACAGAAGGTTGCTAGACACCTGTGTGAAAAAATAGGGCTACTGGAACAAGGTGCTTTGGACAGATATATCAAAGGTGAGGGATGTTTCATCAAAATACAAAAAAGCCAAAAATAGGTCTCAATTTGCATTTAAATAAGAAAATATTTATGAGCCAATGATTTGATCATTACTACAGCTCAACAACATTATGCAACAATAAAATGAAGTCAGCTGAGCACCAGAATCTACTGAATGATGAGGTCATCCCATCAATGGATTTTTTCTTCCCTGACCATCAGGACAAGTAATCCATGAATTCCACATTGTTCCAGGGAGTACTCATGCAGAACGTGAGGCTTCAGTACTCTCAGACATCTGTCAAAACTCTGAAACATAATTAGATCTGGCCACATGACAAGCAAATCCACAGAACAGAAAGAAGAAATGGATGTTTATGTAAGCCAAAGCTCAGGTCCTAATCCAATAGAAATGGTGTGAGGGTGATTGAAGTGCATTATACAAGCCCTCACACATTACACAAGAATTCTTTAACTTATTGTTTTTCCATAAAGGAAAATATAATTTCTATTGATTTTGATTGAATCATTAAATTATTATGAAAAAGTATAAAATTCATTGTCAGTTGAACTATCACAGTGTCTGTTATAAAAATGTATTAAAAGCATTTAAATTGCTTTGTCATCCCTTGTTACATGACTTTTGTTATTTGCTCTATCATCTCTTGAGAATTAGACTAAAATATCATATATTATATCATCTCATTCAAGAGTATAGTACTCTACAGTACTATATAATGTACAATGTATGTTTTTATTACTGAATATAATTCGTAATGTCTAACTGTGTGCTGTTAAAATAAAAATGAAATAGCTATGTCCAAATATTTTAAATAAGCTAGAACAATTCATGGAGCATACCAGCTCTTCCTATGAGCATGTCACAGGGACTGCAGCACACTGTCCAAACCATGCTTACTGTGTCTACTCTGTTTGGCAGCTCTCTTTAAATCCCCTCATAGTACCGGCCTCTATCTTTTGCTGATACTGCAATGCTCTGGCTGACTCCACCATGAATGGCTGTATCTCAGTCTCCTTCACATCCTTACTGATTCCTTTTCTCCTACCCCAGGTCCTCCGTGGCATCTCTGCTGTCAACAGAAACCCCTTAGTCCACGGCTTGATCATACAGCTGCCCCTAGACTCCATTAATCCCATAGATACTGAGAAGGTCATCAATGCCGTCAACCCGGAGAAAGACGTGGATGGGTGAGCATCTCCCACCTTCACCAGAACATCCTATCTTCTCATTTTTAACATGCTTGTCAATAGAAAACCATTCCATTTTGATTTACACATCCACATCTCTGAATACAACAAGGCATGATGCTAAAAAGAAACAGTATCCCTACGAGTAGCAACAAAAGGAATCTAATTTACCTCATTAGGAATGTGTATGTAGCATGCATTTTCACAAGAAAGCCCATGTTACAGCACGACTTTCCTTTGACATGATGCCAGTCTCACACTTGGGTGTATGTGCCTGTCTGTTGTGTATTTGTGCTCTGTGTGTATGTGTGTGAGCCTGACCCATATCAATGCTGGGAAACTGTCCCGTGGAGACCTAAGAAGCTGCTTTATCCCCTGCACTCCGAGTGGTTGTATGGAGCTTATCAGACAGACAGGTGAGTCAGGACAGTGATAACACACTGTCTGCAGCATTCATGGGTGCGAAGTAGGTGATTTCTACTAAGTGATTTCCTTCTAGGGCTGAATCTGGATCTCAATTGTTACCCCTATGCAATCTCATTCTAGGGCTGAATGTCAATTTCGATTCATTCTCCTATGTGATTTCATTCTTGAGAAAAATCTCGATCTAAATCTCGATTTAAAGTCAAAGTTTTTTTTTTCAGAGTTTCACATCGATCTCATTCTTCCATCACATGACCTGTGCCTTATTTCCATTAGTGGGGAGATTGATCAGAGATCAAGATAGCACCAGGAATGGCTGGTGTGGTGTGTTGCTCCCATGTGTGTGCTGTTTTTGTTAATTTATGTTGCGAGTGTCAAGTCCAATCTCATTACCTGGATCAGAGAACAGCTGCTGACCTTCAAAGACAATAACCTGCCATTTTTCAATACTGAATTTCTTCCCGAACACTTATATATTATGGAGATCCTCACAGTGGGTCCCCAATCTGTGCTGAAGTTGATGCAAAGGCCGGTGCTCAGGATCGCTTGTGTGCCTTATGTGCAGAGGATTCCGGATATAATTTCTCCAGCATGTCTTGGGTCCACTTCGGTGCCTCCTCCTGGTTGGACAAGACTGAAACAACTCCGCAGGGAGCCGTCCAGGAGGTATCCTCGATAGATGCCCGAACCACTTCAACTGGTTCCTTTTGATGCAGAGAAGCAGCAGGTCTAGTTTGACCCTCTCCCAAATGTCCGAGCTCTTCACCCTATCTCTAAGGTTGTGCCCAAACACCCTATGGAGGACACTCATTCCTGCCACTTGTATTTGTGATCTCCTTCTTTCAGTCACTACCCAGAGCTCATGACCATATGCGAGGGAAGGAACTTAGATCGACTGGTAAATTGAAAGTTTTGCCTTTCGGCTCAGCTATCTCTTCATCACAGCAGAATGGTACAGGGTCCTCATTAGTGCTAATGATGCACAGATCCACCTGTCAATCTCCCATTCCCTTTTTCACTCTTTCGTGAACAAGACCCTGAGATACTTAAATTCCTCCACTTGGGGCAGCAACTCGTTACTCACCAGGAGAGGGCAATCTACTCTTTCTGGTCGAGAAAAATGGCCTCAGATTGGAGGATCTGATCCTCATCCCAGCCGCCTTACACTGAGCTGCAAACCATCCCAATGCATGATGCAGGTCACCAGCTGATGACACCATCGAGACCACATCATCCACAAAAAGCAAGATGCGATCCTGGACCCACTCTACCCCTTGGCTATGCCTAGACATTCTATCCACAAAAATTATGAACAGAATTGGTAAGAAAGGGCAGTCCTGATGGAGTCCAATACACACCAGGAATGAGTCTGACTTATTGCTGGCAATGCAAACCAAGGTCTCGGTCCATTTGTACAAGGACCTGATGCCCCACAAGAACAGACCCTGTACCCCATACTACTGAAGTACCCCCCACAGGACCCATTGAGGTACACGATCATATGCCTTTTCCAAGTCCACACAGCACATGTAGACTGGTTGGGCATACTCCCATGAACCCTTCAGTATCCTTGTGAGGATGAAAAGCTGGTCCAGTATTACATGGCCAGGACGGAATCCGCATTGTTCCTCCTGGAACTGAGGTTCGGCCAACAGATGGACGCTCCACTCCAATACCCCAGCATAGACGTTCTCAGGGAGGCTGAGGAGTGTGATCCCCCTGTAGCTGGGACACATACTCCTGCCCCCTTTCTTAAAAATTGGGACCTTCCTTCTTCCTTCTTGATTTTCTTCATCATAAGGGTCTTCATGAACCACACTTAGTCTGGCCACTCAACTAGGACCAATTTGCCTTGAGAGACCCTACCAGGAGCAATTGCCCCCAACAACATAGCTCCTAGGATCACCATGATAAGGTGGTGATTCGTGGAGGGGGCAATTAAAGATGCTTATCACATTGTGGTGTGAGCTTGTCTTGGAAATTCTGATCATAGATTCATTCATTTGATTCTAACTTAAAGACAGAAATTTAAAACCAACAAGCCCATGATTACAACAGTGAAATGGTGGACTAGTCAAACCATCGGGAACTTACACAGTTGCTTTGAAATCACAGACTGGGATGTATTCAAGGAAGAATCGGATGTGCTGGAGTAAAATATCAATATCTCATTGTACGTCAGCTTCTGTGGAGAGATCTGCATCCCAGTAAAGCAATGGGTGAGGTACAGTAATGGCAAGCCATGGTTTTAAATAAGGGAATTAAAGCAGCTAAATAAAGGGATTCAGATAAGTGGAAGAACCAACCAGATACTGACAACTCAACATCAGTCATGAAAACCATACAGGAATCACTAGCCATAGCAGAGAATTTCCACCTATCTCACAGACAACAGCCAGCTCTCCAAAGAACTGAATGAGTTCTGTTGCAAATTTCAGATTACACAGGGCAATTCCCATCCTTTGTTTGCCGACCATTCTCCCCTTCAAACTCAAGACAGTTCATCTGCAAGTGCAGGAAGACAACTCCACTTCTCCCCCCACAACCCCCTTCACTATCTGTGAACAGTATGCCTGCAGGCTCTTTACAAAACAAAAAGTGAGTTGTTCAGCTGGCACTGCCAGATATCACTATTGGGTGAGGTACTGTACTGACTAACTGGCTCCAGCCTTTACTGACATTTCTAATAAATCACAGAATTTATACTCTGTTCCCACATTTCAAGTCCTCAAATATCATCCCTATCCCCAAAAAGGCTATCAGTGGTCTAAACGACTGCAGGCCTATTGCCTTGACATCTGCAGTTATGAAAGTCTTTGAGTGCCTTGTCTTGATCAATCTGAAAGCCAAAACGAACCCTCTGCTTGACCCCTTGCAGTCTACATAGAGGGTTACCAGGTATGTGAATGATGATGTTTTCCTGGCCCTGTGCTATGTACTAGGGCATCTTGACACCTCAGGGACCTACAGTATATGAGAGTACTATATATGGACTTTAGCTCAGCTTTTAATACCATTGATCCTGAGCTGCTTCAGGTTAAACTCTCCCAGCTGTCTGGGGACATGAAACAGGACAATAAGCAGGAAGAGAGGGCAGAAATATATACAGTGGGGCAAAAAAGTATTTGGTCAGCCACCGATTGTACAAGTTCTCCCACTGAAAATGATGGCAGAGGTCAGTAATTTTCATCATAGGTACACTTCAACTGTGAGAGACAGAATGTGAAAAAAAAATCCATGAATTCACATGGTAGGATTTTTAAAGAATTTATTTGTAAATTAGGGTGGAAAATAAGTATTTGGTCAATTCAAACAAGGAAAATCTCTGGCTCTCACAGACCTGTAACGTCTTCTTTAAGAAGCTTTTCTGTCCTCCACTCGTTACCTGTCTTAATGGCACCTGTTCGAACTCATTATCTGTATAAAAGACACCTGTCCACAGCCTCAAACAGTCAGACTCCAAACTCCACTATGGCCAAGACCAAAGAGCTTTCGAAGGACACCAGGAAAAGAATTGTAGACCTGCACCAGACTGGGAAGAGTGAATCTACAATAGGCAAGCAGCTTGGTGTGAAAAAATCAACTATGGGAGCAATTATCAGAAAATGGAAGACATACAAGACCACTGATAATCTCCCTCGATCTGGGGCTCCACGCAAGATCTCATCCCGTGGGGTCAAAATGATCATGAGAACGGTGAGCAAAAATCCCAGAACCACACGGGGGGACCTGGTGAATGACCTGCAGAGAGCTGGGACCAAAGTAACAAAGGTCACCATCAGTAACACACTACAACGGCAGGGAATCAAATCCTGCAGTGCCAGACGTGTTCCGCTGCTGAAGCCAGTGCATGTCCAGGCCCGTCTGAAGTTTGCCAGAGAGCACATGGATGATACAGCAGAGGATTGGGAGAATGTCATGTGGTCAGATGAAACCAAAGTAGAACTTTTTGGTCTAAACTCAACTCGTCGTGTTTGGAGGAAGAAGAATACTGAGTTGCATCCCAAGAACACCATACCTACTGTGAAGCATGGGGGGGGAAACATCATGCTTTGGGGCTGTTTTTCTGCTAAGGGGACAGGACGACTGATCCGTGTTAAGGACAGAATGAATGGGGCCATGTATCGTGAGATCTTGAGCCAAAACCTCCTTCCATCAGTGAGAGCTTTGAAGATGAAACGTGGCTGGGTCTTCCAACATGACAATGATCCCAAACACACTGCCCGGGCAACAAAGGAGTGGCTCCGTAAGAAGCATTTGAAAGTCCTGGAGTGGCCTAGCCAGTCTCCAGACCTCAACCCCATAGAAAATCTGTGGAGGGAGTTGAAAGTCCGTGTTGCTCGGCGACAGCCCCAAAACATCACTGCTCTCGAGAAGATCTGCATGGAGGAATGGGCCAAAATACCAGCTACTGTGTGTGCAAACCTGGTAAAGACCTATAGTAATCGTTTGACCTCTGTTATTGCCAACAAAGGTTATGTTACAAAGTATTGAGTTGAATTTTTGTTATTGACCAAATACTTATTTTCCACCCTAATTTACAAATAAATTCTTTAAAAATCCTACCATGTGAATTCATGGATTTTTTTTTCACATTCTGTCTCTCACAGTTGAAGTGTACCTATGATGAAAATTACTGACCTCTGCCACCATTTTCAGTGGGAGAACTTGCACAATCGGTGGCTGACCAAATACTTTTTTGCCCCACTGTATAATAAAGAACAGACAAGGTTTAAGTTCATGTTTAGCATTTCTTGCACTTCGAAATGAGGTGTTTGTTAAAAATCAGGCATGAGTACTTTCTGTTCAGCTATGGAAATCGAAAGATCAATCTTTGGGCATGATTTTTAATGAGTTAGAAACCTGTTATGAGGTGATACTTTGAGAATTCTTCTAAGTGGTGAATGAGACTCATCTTCCACTATGCAATATGACTGATCATCCAATACAATTTTCTCCATTATTTCAAATTTGAATATTGGCAAGCAAGACTGATACATCAGACCGATGCCAATATCTTGCTTTTAATGAATATTGCATGTTAACTATATATATATAGATATCGTGCACAACAACAACAAGAAATTTATTATTAATATGTTTTTACATCTATTATTATGCTCGCATATTTGAGGTTATACTGTATCTTTCATACATTTCTAAAACTAAAATTACTAAAAATGAACAATTTTATAATAAAATATAAAAATTATTCCAGTTAAGTAAAACTTTCATGTCACAGGATTCCTAGAGTGGCATCAGGACAGTATGATATGTTCAATATTAAACATCAGTAAACCAAATGGAAATTTACCCGAGTGTGTATGCTTCTATGCTTCTATATAGATTTTTGTATTCATACACACACGTGTGTGACTGTGTTACAGGTGTGCCGGTAGTCGGTAAGAATGCGGTGGTGGTGGGGCGCAGTAAGATCGTGGGCGCACCCATGCATGACCTGCTGCTGTGGAACCATGCGACCGTGACAACGTGTCACTCCCAAACGGCTGACCTTGCGACTGAGGTGAGACCTCACAGAACACTGGCAAAATATTCTGCCCTTATTGTGTGTATGACTGGCAAATGTGTCACTTACTGGAGTACTCACACGAAGAGTGTCCTCTCAGGTGAGCAGAGCTGACATTCTCGTGGTGGCGGCTGGGAAGCCAGAGATAGTGAAGGGGGAGTGGGTCAAGGTCGGGGCGTTGGTCATCGACTGCGGCATCAACCACATTTCAGGTGTGTATGTGACTGTGGGACAGTCAAAAATCAGCACCAAATTACTGCCTCACAGATAAGCCTGAAATATAAAATGGGTATGAAGCTAAGGCTGGATACAGAATGGATACCAAGCTGTCTTATCTCTTTAAGCATAATTTTATTTGGAGTGCCACTGATGAGGAAAAAATATCGGGGATATCATCAGTCAAAAGAAAATTTTAATACAGCCAGTTCCATGCTTAAGAACATCTGACTTACGGACAACTCCTACTTACGAACACACTGTCATAAAGCCTAATACTGTATATACAAAATTTGGGTTAAATACAGTGGTTAGTAATAGCGAACACACACACTACTTTGAGACGCTAATGAAAAATATTGCACGATTTCAGCAGTTCATTGGCTCAAGGTAAAGTACAGTACCATATCTAGTATCTTTTATTATTACTGTATAAAAATTATGTACTGTATTATTATTTTAAATATGTTTTGCATATTTGAAAGTGTTTCTTAAATGTTTCATATGGGTAGAATGGTATAATATAAACTATACACTAAGACAATTTTTTGACTGACGCTAAATAAGAACCATATGTACTTGTTCCAAATTATCTATAAATTTGACTTAAAGTCAGACCTAGGGAACTCATCTTGTTTGGAAGCGGGGGACTGCCTGTATATTAATTTGCATTGTTTTAGTTTGTATAATTTTAATAATTTGAAAATAATTAATATTTTCTCTGTAATACTGTTTTTGCTAAGAATGCTAAATTAAGATATTGCAAATATAGGTAACTTGAACATTTGTGTAAGTAAGTTTGAGATTTTTAAAGCACAGTGAATTTCAGGAGTTTTCCAGCCCAGCTGTGCTCTCTGGGCGTTTGACTGCATACTGTCTTGCTAACCTCTCACCTGTCACATGGACCTTTCAGATAACAGGAACAGTAGAGGCAAGCGCCTGCTTGGAGATGTTCACCAACCCTCTGCTCTGCAGAGGGCAGCATTCATCACTCCTGTGCCTGGAGGAGTGGGCCCCATGACTGTAGCCATGCTCATGCAGGTATTTCTACATTCAGTCACTGTGCACAGGCTTTCGATATCTTTAGGAAGCCACTGAGAGAATGGCTGTATCATGGCTGTAAAATCTTGCTCTCCTGTAACCAACACTGTTATGCACCCATGCCTAGTTACAGATACACACATGAAATCCTGGATAAGTGGTTAAAAGACATTTTACAAATTTTTTTTTGAAGAGTGGATGGATGGATTGATGGATGGATATAAATGACTGTAAAGTATTGGTCATGCATAGTCATTTCTGAATTATTATCTCCATCTGATACTGATCAGATACTGGTCAGAGGCATAGGGGAGCCCATTTCTAGGGGTATACCCTAGACAGGAAGCCAGTCCATCACAGGGCACATACATACACACACAAAGTCATGCACTACATGCTGTTCTGTGGACACCAATCAATTGCACTGCATGTCCTTGGAATCCAAGTGGAATCTCATGTGACAGATTCAGTGTATGCATACAGAGCAAAGGGGAGTTCAAACCCCCAACTCTGCGCCACCCGGGTTTGAGTCTCCGCCTGGGTCACATGTCTGTGGAGTTTGCATGCTCTCCCCATGTCTTCGTGGGGTTTCCTCCGGGTACTCCGGTTTCCCCCCACAGTCCAAAAACATGCTATGCTCTATATATATATATATATATATATATATATATATATATATATAGAACAGACAAACATACACACATAGATGTCTGTTAAGGCCATGATACTGTTTCCTGTGTCACTTCCTGAACAGAACACAGTGCAGAGCGCCAAATGCTTCCTGCAGGTGAACTATCCAGGACAGGGGAGTTTAAATCATTCGAGGATAAGTAGACAGACCCCAGTACCAAGGTATGCGGGGAAAGCAACCTTCATCCGTCATTTACCTGCCCACTTTATCTGTACTGACTATGTAGATCACCTAGCTACAATAAAATGGATTACACCCAGGCAAACCTGAGCAGTTGGTAAAAGACATTTATTATTTAAGCTAAAAATAATATTAGGAAAACTGGCTATGTAAAACACTCATGTCTGCTGCTTGCTAGAAGAAATTGGCACACAGTAAAATAATAATAATACTAACAACAACAACAATAATAATAGACTGCATATAGTAAATCATGATGCAAACAGTAAATTAGCATCTGATTGGTTTTATGTCACCGTCGCTCTCCAAACCTATATAGAATATGTTGTTTATTCCTTCAGATGATCTGTGTATATCGACACAGATCACCGGTATCTCTGTGCATTCCGAACAATCAGATGGTGGTAACGCAACCAGCTCAGTTTGGTCATGCTTTCTGCCCTGATAGTAAGCAGGGCCATGTCCGCACAGGTATGGATCTAGTACGGCTTGTGAATTTTGGAATGGAAAACTGTCAGCTACTGATACTGGTTGGGAACGGCTCAGTTTCTGATGCAATGGAAAAGCAATATTAGTCAGAGTAAAAGGTTAGGGGTTATGTGAATGTGACAAGTCAAAAAGTTTGATGGATCTTATTTCTGATTCACAAAAACATTATATAGATAAAGATCTGCACTTGGTTTCGTTTTCTGAAAAAAAAAAAAAACAAAAATGAAAAGTGGCTGTATACAAAGGAAACGACTGTACGACTGGACGCTGTAGAAGACACTTGGCCTTGTGAACACAGTGTCATGCCCAGCTCGTCCGCTCCTCGTGTGTGCCACGCCCCCCTGATTACCCACGTGTTCTTCCCCGATTGTACCCAGATGTGTCTAGTTACTTTGATCAGTCCTGTGTATTTCAGTCCGTGTCTTACCTGAGTCCTTTGTCTGTCATTGATGTTAGTGAATGTTCGTGCTTCGTGTTCCCTAATAAACCCCAGTTTGCCCCGTTTTCTGCCTGCCTGCTCGTTCCTGATCGCTCGCGCTGCCTGAGCGATCTCCCATTCGGCACGACCCGTGACACACAGTAACTTTAAAAGTATTTTATAGATCTATTTCGAACTTTGCAGGTGTTATTGAAAGAGGAACAAGGTGGAAATCATCAGATTTTGAAACTAATTACCCAAAACTGAAATAGTGCCACACTGTGATACCAAATAAAATGGTAGTTTAGAAAATTTGATTCTGTCAGCTAACTCAGAAAGTTAAAAAGTATTTGACAGATCTTTTTCAACCCTTGCAGATGTATTCTAAGAGTGAATATCTGTCAAATTGCACTAAAATTAATTTAGCGCCACACAGTGATACCAAAGAGGTCACTTGATCTTGTCGGCATGATAACCAAATGACAATTAGTTATCTGATCTTTTCCAAAATTGTATGGGTAAGGATCTGGACCTAGTCAAATTTTACAACAAATCACACTAAAATTGAAGTAATGGCACTTAGCAACAGCAAACAGAAGGATGAGATGATTAAAGGCTTATCCTTATGAACAGCACAAGTCTGTTTGTTATTATGTTATTTACTCTATTTGATCTTTGATGGATTTTATTATGCCTGAAAATCTACATGCATAGTGTGCACTTCATACAAAATCATCTCAAATTGTAAAACAGGACTTGCAATGACAGAGAGTTCTTGTGAATACAGGCATGTGCCATCTACAATGAGTATAAAAGGTGTACACACCAATGTTAAAATGCCAGGTGCAACTTAATTTCCTTAAGTTGATGGTGATAAATGAATAAAATGAATGAATCTTGTGAAGAGTATCCTGCAACTGGGAGTACTCAATGAATACAATTAATGATGATCAATTGATTTTACCTGACTGACAGCCGGTATATAATTTTATTTATATGGCCCACGAACATCAAACAGACATCAGACTTTAAAGATCGGACTGGGGAAACAAACTTAATGCAGACTTATATACATTGAACTAATGACAGCAACAAGAAACAGCTTGTAACACAGGGATTCTCCACAGGCTAAATGAGGGGGTGTGGCACATGGGAGGATTGGACAATTGGGGCATGACAACATGTTTATAATCCATTATTAAATCTGGCTAGCAGATCAATCTTTCGGTGTCACCGAACAAAAAGACGATGTAACGTTATCCCACTTATAAATGCTGTCAAGTTTCGCCCTGGGCACCGGCAATATTTAATATATAAACAAATTATTCCGATGCAGAAATATGGATACACATGCAAAAATGCATTTAATGTAACTGAGATATAACAATAATTCCATATGCTCAGTTTATCCTACACTACTTCTCTTTTCCCAATACTTCTGCATATCTTCCTAGTTAGTGCTGGTGCTTGTCGTCAAACATTCAGAAAAGTTTATCACTATATGTTCCACTCAGTTTTCCTTAGTCAAGTGAAAAGTACCTACTCATAGTGAACATAATATAGCAGGGGGAACAGTGCACATTTTCATCAGATAAGGATGCAGTGGGGACAAAAGCCACCTTTTTAAATTATATTTATATTTGTCGGATGAATAATACATTGATTTTGTTATTGTCATTAAACACATATTTAAATGACGTTTTTGTTTTAGTTGTAGTTGTGCAAAAAATCCTCATCAAAATTTGTGTCAATGAAATTAACACTGCAAGCAATAACAGGTATCATGAGCAGGTGTGAGAGCATGCAAACAAATGGTCTCCATGTAAAGTACAATTTTATTGCCATAAAATGTCCTTCAATGCAGTAAATTCCTTAAGATTTTTTCATAACTAAGGGGAGAGTGTGTAATGTAGTCTCATAATAATACTTCATTTAGAGATGTTTTTTCATTCAGCTTCAATTTTTACCATTTCTTCCACCCCCCTTGTGACCCTCAAGGTCTGGGATCTGACAGTGATCAGTTCAGTAGACATACCTTAGCTTTTGTGCCATCTTCCAATTATATCCTCTGCCCCCCCCCCCATCACGATCAAGCCCCTCAGGTGAGGGAAAAGCTGTTCTAGGGCTGACACCAGTTCTAATAAGAATAATTGATACTTTATTGATCCCCATCTTTATGCCTCCCTCAACTTGCTCCTTGTAGAGTAAACTGTCTGCAAAGGGCTGCCACCTGTAGTGGTGCCCGGGGAGCTGGGAGTTAAAGACTTTGTTCAAGGACCCGCAGACATATTGAGGCTGAGTTTGAACTGGTGACCTTGTGATTATAGGCACAGACTTAGCCCACTGAGCCACACGCTGCCCCCAAAACTAATCATTCCCTGACCGGGAATTGAACCCGGGCTGCGGCCATGTAAGTGCTCTGCTTGGTGCATCTGAACCAAAATTTCTTTGCATGCTTGTATCCAGTCCATGCTCCCTGCTTTGATGTCAAAGGTGAACATGAAGTGTGAAATTAGAGTAACCAATCAAATTGGATGCATAAGTATTTGAAGTTAAAATGTTAAAAGAAAGCAATGTGAGTAAATGAGGTTTTTCCATTAGAAAACCAGCTACAATAACTGGATAACTACTTTTCTCTCATCTCAGGTAGAGTTGCTGGGAGTGCCTACTCTGAAGTAAGTCGATCCTTTTAAATTCAGTTTCATTATGACAAGCGATATCGCAACACTGAAAGATCATCAGAGTTAACTTGATTGTTTGTTATTTGATTTTGTTCATAAACAAATGTACAATGCTCTTAATGCAAGGAGGGAACTGTGTATAATTGCCTTATACAGTCTATATCTGTATCTGACAGAAATATGAGTAACACTTTCTATGAAGCCCCCTTTTATAATGCATCAAACATACCTTCATGATGCATTATAATGCATTTATGAAGTATTATAAGAATTACTATAAATATTTATAAAAAAGGCATAACATCATAGCCATGTTTATTATGCAGCATGGATCTCTATGAAGTTCTCATCTATAATGCACTATAAATACCTGCATGATACATTAAAATGATCAGTATTAGAATTATGTATGCTTTGTACTGCATTATGAATATATTCATAGTGCATTCATAATGCATAAAAAGCATGGCTATAATGTGATATGCCTTTTTATAAATATTTATAGCCGTGTTTATAATACTTCATGAATGCATTACAATGCATTATGAAGGTACAGTCAAACCTCCCTTATTTGGGCAGAATGGGACTGAGGGGTGCCCATAAGAAATACACGGAAAAGTACAGTACAACGTACATGTGTACACATACAAACTACATGATACTTATGAGGTGCAAGGCTTATAATAGGATGTTATTCCAGTCTGAGCTAGCAAATCATCTCGTTTTATTCTTGCAGTGCTCATCCAGTTTTTAACCAGCATCAAGTGAGCTGGATGATTTTTTTCTTTATTCTTCCAAAGATATCCTACCGTAGACTTGGTCTGCAACAACTCAGAGTGATTTTCTTTTTCGTATCTCTGTAATGATATCGAGTTTCTTTTGGAGGGACTACACGTCGTTTATGAAGCCATGGATTTTGCACAGTTTTACATGCCGCTGTAAGTTCGGCTCCGGCCACAGCCTTGTCTAGCTCGCTCTCCATTCAATTTTTGCTCCATCTCCACGTTCAGACTCCGCCCACAACTCTTTGTATGCGGCATTCGTCTCTCTTTCATCTTTTGAAGTGAAAAGCACAAGATGTCTCGGGAGCTCTGCTCACTTATTGATTATTGTTGTTGGTTTGCTATTCATGTTACTATTCATGATTTGTTTGGTTTATTGGATTTCTGTTTTTAACTTTGCTCTTGTCTGTACTTTTGCTTGGGTGTACTTGCTATTTGGTTTCAAATTCTTGACCGGTTTTTGATGAACATCTTCGGGCGCCCCTCGAACTTTGATGCTTTGATCTCTGTGTGTGTGTCAGGTGCGTAGGGAGTGACTGCCATTTTGTTTTGCGAGCTTATGTTTTATGTTGTTTGGATAGGGAGTTAGGTATAAAATTTGTCATTGTGTTTTTGTTTTCTCTGCACTTAGGTAATTTTGGTTTGGGTTGCTTTTGGAAGCTGGGTTTTGTTTATTGTTTTTGCTATAGTCACTCTTGAGTCCTTTTGCACCAGGTTTATTTGTTCTGTGTCTGTGGCATGTCAATAAAATCAGAAAAATTTTTTAAATCCATATGTGTTCCCTTGTCCATCACATTCTGTCCTTCCCTTATTCCATGTCCCCTTTCCCTTTCATCCATAAATTTTCATCCATAGCTTTACTTCTCTGGTCATTCATTTATTTACATCAGTGCATTTTGGTTGCTATTCTTATTTATTATGGTCGATTGCTTATGCCTTATGATCTTTCTGCTGAAACATCCTAATTCCTATCTGGTGATTCATGAAGTACCATGGCATCTTATACAATTGATCAGAGAAGTTAATATTTGAAGAATTTTTCAGGGTTGTAGAGAATGAATAAATACAGTGCATTACTAATTGGAGATTTCAAAGAGCTAAAGCATTGGGTGCTGCGGTGTCCAAGGTGTCTCAAACCTGGGGTTGGCCAGTTCTGTTATGTTTGCAATGTGCTCTTTCTCTGCTTTGGACAAAAGCATCTGCTAAATAAAGTAAGCTAGCCCTCTGTATGCTGAGCTTTCTCCTTACACAGTGTAATCTGGCCACCAATCACAGGCTGGGTTTCTGGGCAACATTGGCCTGGAGAAGTTCTTCAGGTTCTTCAAAACACATGAAATGGCAGGCCTCCAGACAGATGTGCTGAGCATAGGGCATGGCCTCACGTAGCATAAAGAAGGAAACCTGGTGAGGCATTACTATTGCCATGTGACAGAACGTACTGTAGAGGAGTTGCACATTCTAAAAGTCCATATTATCCAAGAGGTCCCCAGACAGTTCTTTGACAGTGGTGCTGTAACTTCCAGCAGACCCTGGATGTGCTGAAGAAGGAGTGCAAAAAGTTGAGGGTGCAGGTGCAGAATGCCAAGCCCTGTAGGGTTCTGTTGGTGACCTTCGGTACTTTTATGTAAGCACCCATTTTCACTTAGGCTCTCAGTATCCGGCTTGGCTATACAGTACACACGGCCATGACAAGATATCTAGACCCTCAATTATTACTTCCATTGTTATAGCTTAGTGATTGTGTTTTGTTTTGCATTTTATTAATGTTTATGTGTGTGTGTGTGTGTGTGTGTGTGCATGTGCATGAGCAGGTATACAATGTCCCCATAACGTGATAAATATCCATTTTTTTTCCCCTTATGGGGAGTAATTCTTTTTCCGAAACTATTACTTCGCTCCTCCCCCTACTCAATTCCACTCGATTTATCCCTTAAGGCTATAAAAAGTGAGTGAAAGTAGCTAGTTTGAGAACGTACCAGGGCAACGCAAATCCAATATAAGAATGTTTGAGGCTTAGGTAGAATAAAATCCTGTACAATTTTAGAATTCCACCGGACGCATTTTTTAGGTCTTAAAAAGAGGACATGTCTGAGTAAGAGGGCATCTGGTCACACTAAGAATATGTCCATCTACAAGATGTCATTATTTAACTGTGGTCTTAAAATGTTGAACACTTGAAGGTTATCAACATGCAAAATACTGGATTATTTCTTCGAGATACTATACTGCGATTTAAAATATTGGGCTAGTTTCCGCTTCCGTTGGGTGGATTTTAAGCAGACCTTGGGCTGGAGATTTTTTGCTGGACCTGACAACACTGGTCTCCTAGGTCAGAATGAAGCTTATGCAAAAACAGGATGAGATGCAGTTTATGACCGCAAGTTTCACGACTTCTCAGGTTTTTAAAACAAAAACATAGCTTTCTTTTGTAAAACTGTTAAACTGATGTCAGGTTTGTCTCACAAACCATTTGGACAGTAAATATGTTTAATATTATCTCTGCCCGAATATGTACTATTCGATTCTTGTGATAAAATATGATTTTTTGGTAGAAATCATTAATAATGAATACACAGGTGGAATATACAGAGCTCCTAAGAGGTCAGGGTAGGAAAATATTTTTTGAAGTTTTGTGATCCCTCTACACTTGCCCACTTGCTCCAATGAGAGTGCAAGGATGATGTTTGTGTGCACTTTGCGTTCAATAGCCCAGTTGTCTTTTTCACAGTTACTGGTGGTGAAATGACAGAGTGGCATCATTAATAAATATGTATAAAACACATATATGATAGTTACAGTGCATGTTGTGCATTGTCCCCCATAGTTTAATGCTTAAAGCAAGCTTAACTGGATATGTCTGTATGATTTAGGTTTATACTTATTGTCGTGCAACGCGCAGGCATGGACTGAGGAAGCATGAACAAGAGTCGAGGGATCGAGGGAATGTCGAGGGACCTCCTCAAACATGGGATCTGGGGAGACAGGAACTGGAACCTCTTGGGGGAGGAGTTGAGGTTTGCACCCCAGAAGTGGGCACTGCCTTTTTAAGGAGCTTGGGGATCCACAGGATGGCATCTAGTGTTGACCTGGCCTGTTTAAATGCCAGGCACATCCCTAAAAAGGGGCAGGCTGCCGATGCTGGCAGCAAAGTGTTGAGCAAATGCTCCTTGGGCAAAGCGGCAGGCAGCTGCTGTGAAGTGAGGCACAAACACCACAGGGTTAAGGATCGGGAGGGGCTCCTCCTGACACACAAGCAGGGTGGCAGCAGAGACCGAGATAGCCCCTAGGAAGAGTTCCGGAGTGTCTTCCCATCTTCATCTTTTCCGCTTCTTTCTGCTGCCCTTCGGCGGAGCCTGGGGTACTTCTGGCAATTCCGCCAGAGGACCGTAAGGCAAGCCACAAGCTGTGGCTACCTGCTTTAAATTAGCTTCTGCCACCCCGCGTCTCAGCCGCAGCAGGTTTTCACGCACCTCCTCTGTGAGGTGCATGTCTTCGGACAAGGATATCTCCTTAAGTGTATCCCTCGTCCGGAAAGCAAGGGCTCGCCCCTTACTTCGTGTTGCTCGAGCCAATGCAGAGCCTCATTCACGAGATCGAGGTATTGCTCCTCGGTCAGGGCAGGCGTCTTCTGTTGGAGTCCAGTCATTCTGTCACATCATCACATCACTCTACATAATACAACGTCAATGACTGAACTGGAGAAAACATACCTAACGCAGACTTAAATACATAGGACTAATGACAACAATAAGAAACAGCTGATAAACACGGGGATTCCACATGGGGTAGATGGGGGGCGTGGCAAACAGAATGAGAGGACGAGCAGGGCATGACACTTATCAGTCGATAAAATCTATGTTTTGTACTTTAAAGCATTTTCCCATACTCCAATGTTTGTTTGTGAAAATTAGAATGTTTTAAATGAATTTTTGGCATTAAAATGTCACATCTAAGCAAGAAATCAATCCCACCAATCTTATTAAAAATTTTGTAAGGAATGTGATACCACATAGAATAAGGTTCAGAAAGACATTCTACCATTTTACTCTAAAGGCAGAAATTATAGATTCAAAGTCTACGATGTTTACACCTGCATGCTCATAATCCTTGACTAACTGTTATTTGCTCAAATAACTAGTTCTGTTCTTCCAAATACTGTCAACTTAAATATGATACAATTTGAAATTTTTAAAGATTTGGGAGACAAAAACAAAGAATGACATGGATAGATGAGTCTCGACAGGCCTTCAGTTTTTAGATAAAAGAATTTAATCTCGGAGTGATATTAAAATTTTCAACCACGGAACTTGTTAATGTTAAGCTAAGGTGTCATGCCCACGCAGGCGGGAACCACCGGGTGTGTGGAATTGTGGGAAATGAGAGAGAGTACAAATACGGCCAAATTACCCCAGCACAACGCGAAGTATTGATCCGATGATTCTGATCCGTACCGAGCGCTACTTTGTCTATTGTCTCCCTCATGTCCCTCGCCTGCTCTGTTTACCCAGTGTTTTCTCCTTACCTGCCTCCCATTCCTTACCCAGACCCGCTCCCGCTCCTGACCCGATTTCCCAGCCGAGAAAGGCATGTCCCGTTCCTGCCCCCCTTTATGTTCTCGTCTCGTGCCTATTTGTAGGACTGACTTCCCTGATCCCGACCTCTCTGCCCGTCCAACGACCACGATTTTTGCCTGTCCAAACTTGTACCTTTGAGAGCCCCGATTGCGCCAATAAATAAGGCGTGGGATTGCATACCTGGATCCGTGTCTTCCTGTCAAGGTTACCCTAACACAAGGTATCTCATCTCTTTCTTTACCAGAATGTTAACAACAGAAACTAAGTCCAAATTGTGGACTGTTAAAATCTCACATTTCTGAAGATTTAAAGTCAGACCAGAAGCCTTTGAGAAAAAAATTATTTTGTTGATTGCTTTAGAGAGCATAGGTTCATTTTATAGAAACAAGGCCGTATTATCAGCAAATTATTGTAAATTTCTTCCGTAGTATTTCAGTTCCTTGAATGTCAGGTGAATTTTTAATAAAAATTGTCATCAGTTCAGTGGCTATTATGAACAACAGAAGGCTTATAGGACAACCCTGTCAGAAACCCCTTTTAACAAGAACCCTTGGTGAACAGCCTGGGCTAAGAGAAACGCTACTTCTAATATCATTATAAAACATTCAAATAATTTGGCAGAAATTAGTTCCAAAGCCAAATATACTCAAGGATTTAAGAAGAAAGGTGCTCTAAGGAGTCGAAGACCTTAAAGAAGTCTAAAAACAGAATAAGGTTATTAATTGGGATCAGTGAATTACTGTATAGTCAAGCATGTCTAAAACTTTACAAATGTGATTATAAATATATCTGCCTTTAATGAACTTGTCACGTTTCGCCGCGATCGCTGGGGAGCGGGGAATCGCTCGGGCAGGCAGACGGGCAGAAGGCAGAATACGGGCAAATACTGGGATTTATTCAGGAGACAGGATAGAACAGCTAGCACGGACATCTACTAACATCAATGACAGACAAGGAACCAGGGCAAGACGCGGACTGAAATACAAAAGACGGAGCAAAATAACTAGACACAGCTGGGTACGATCAGGGAAGCACACGTGGATAATCAGGGGGGCGTGGCACACACGAGGATCGTACGAGTTGGGCGTGACAGAACCCAGATTGAGTTTCATCAATTATGATGCTCAACCCAGTTTTGAGGCTACAGACATAAACATGTGCTCAAAGTTTATAATCCATGCACAAGAGTGTAATGGGAAGAGATATTAAAGAGTGCAATTTTATTTTTATCCTACAAAATTACTAATGGGATTCAATCCAAAGACACAATTATCACAAAACATCAAAAATCGTTATTTAAAACATTCGAAATGCTTAGTGAACTTTGCATTTAAACAGTGTAATTTCAAATGATATTCTTCAGAAATACACTAAATAGCAAAACACATGAACTTTCACATAAAAAAAATTATAAGTGCGTTCAGTGCCTGTCAGATTTCGCTGGTAAAAGCGGGTAAGGCGCATGGGCAGGAAGTAGGCAAGGAGGCAAAAGTCGGGGCAAACGGGGATTTAATAAGGAAACGGAGACCAGGAAACATCTACTCACAATACCTAACATCAGACATTGACTAACATCAATGACGGATGAAAACCAAGGCAAAACATGGACTGAAATAGACAGAAGATACATTTGAAACTATTTTAATAAACTATTTTATTAAAACTAAAAAACACGAAGAAAGGCTGAAAAGTTGACAAAAGTGTGACACTGTGTTTACATTCATGTTTACTATTTAACATACAGAATAAATTACAGAAACAACCATTAGTACAACATACAGTTCACTAACTGCATAAACTTAATCTTGCAAAATTATAATTGTAAACAAATTGAGTCAATAAAACTCAATTTTATTGAGTATAAAACCCATATAAAACTAAATGTTCTAGCATTGTGTCCCTAATAAACATGTAATGGTGTGTACTGTTTAATCCAAGTTCTTCCACTCAAACTCTGTTAGGTGGCAAAGAAAGATGAGCCCTGCATCAAGATGCAATACATTAGTTGTGTTTCTATTTTTGCATTTTGTGAAAAAGAGTAACTGTTTCTATCAGAGTTAGGGGTCGATATTTCAGGGCCAATACAGATATTGATTAGCATTAACCATGGAGACTCATAAGTGACTTCTGGAACCAACGTGTATTATATAAAATGAAAAATGGTGCAGTATATTTTAATATAAGAAAACCAAAAACCACAACAGGACACTTTTCCTGAAATTACCGGGAAACACAAGGAGCAGCAGTGGTGTTAAGCCACTAGACCACTACAACAATAACAAATATGCTAACACAAAAATTCATTTAAATGCATTTACTCACTGGCTAAATTCGTGTATAAATGTGGTGGGTTTAAAGATTAAACCATCTACATGGCTAGTTGCAGCTCAGAGAACAAGAAAATGTGCATTTCTGTGATTCAGATAAACAACTACGTATACATGAGAGAACTGTGTGAGAATTAATGTGAAGGAAAAAAGACTTACCATTGTAAGAGTTCAGTTGTCGCACAGGCAGGCTCCTGGTATTTTATGTTGAAATCATAGAAACATGTAAAAAAACACAAACAAGTGTGGCCTAGCGATCTATAATACCCCTTTTTTCCCTATGAGTAGCCGACTACGCCACCCCAGGGACACTGCCCTGGGGACCCTAACACCCCAACCCTCAAAACAGCACACAGGTTCGAATCACCGGAAAGGGCCAGAGACGCGAGTCAGTAAAAGTTTTGTTTTATTACATTCCATGGAAAGGTTCAGTACTCTACACCATAAATCTAAAACCCCATAGACGCCCAATCCCTTCCATCAACCCCGCACACGGCGTAATACACCAACACCGGTGACTTTACAGCACACGCACACGGGTGACGTCCACCATACACCAGGCGGGCGCTGCGCAAGGCTACTAGCCCTGAAACACAGATGAGGGAACAAAACACCAGGTTAGTAGGGTACCGCCGCTTTCCATTACCCCGCTAGGCCTGCTTAACCGCCCCCAAGATAAATACAAAATCACAATCAAAATAAATTAACAAACCAAGGCAAACACAAATAATTAATACATGCAATAAAATAAAACATACCACAACAACCAAAATACAAAATCTTGAGGCAGTATATGCATGGACTAGATGCCGCAATCGGCAGCGGAATAGCAGCACCCCGAGCAACTCCTGGCACCAAAGTCCCGCTCTGGCCACCCCACGAATCCACGTTCTCCACAGGATGCACAGATGTCGATCACTGGTAACCGGACAGACAAAACAGCGGCGAGGTCCACGTTCCCCAGTAAACCTGCAATATATTAAAATACTTACAGGCCACGCTAACAACTAAATACCCCGCTAATCTCCCCGATATACCTACCACCAACCGGAAGACTTATACCACTGCTGGGGCTGCCTTCACCACCTCCCCAACAGCAACAGGACGCAACTCCCCAGCGGCATGCATTTCACCAACCATGCGATCAATATACCGCAACCAATGGTTAAGGGATGGTTACGGAAACCAATTAACCCCCTGCCCACTCACAGCACAGCTGCTACTTCCACCGCCAGCAACAGGAACTGCGTCAGCACCATACCTAACCGAATCTACCCTCTATATAGCGCTAAGCCCCATCCAAAACACAGGGGAACCAATAGGGCAAAGGGATCAATTTTCCCCACTTGGCTACACAAGGCATCTGCAAAACTCAGATGCTCCTACAAAATGATGGCCACCTTTCCCTCAATGCTCACCATCCACTTTGTTGCAGAGAGGAATGTGCTCTCAGAGAGACAACAAATAAAAATTGCACACTCCTAAAAGGCATACTGCAAACATGACACAATAACCTTTCTTAAAATCCTAAAATAGCTAGTCTCACCATGGCTGGCAGGGTCAAGTCTTTCTCGATTGATGACTTTGTTGCAGTTGCCTTTAAAACACCAAAAGTCTGAGATTATTTCATAATAAAAATACAACCTGAAAATGACCAAATATATTTTTCATGTAATTCATAATACGATTTGCCTACTTAAATCTACAAAAATGATGGAGTCCTCCTTTTTAAGGAAGTGCTTCAGCAAAAGAAGCACTACCACTATGCTGGTCCAGCACTGCTGCATGGTTGTGGTGTCTGGTGTGGTGTTGGACTTCAGTATCTTGTCATGCAATTGGATGTGTAATGGATGACTGCCTATGTTTTCTAGATATGTGTGTGGCAAAGGATGACCTCACTAAAATATTTTGAGCATCACTCAAAAAGAGAAGTTTTTTTTTTTTTGCCGTTGTGTATGTGTAATCTTAAATGAACACAGGAAGGGCAAATTATGGGCCACATACAGTAATCACGTCCTTGAACACTGCATTTTTGGTTACCAATATTCTGATATGTTTTTTGTTTCTGTGACACAGCAATTGTGTAATTTCTGTGCATGTGGGACTTTAATGCAGAAGTAGTACCCCTAGAAATTGCATTGCATTTATTTAAATAAATTATAATTTATAATTATATAATAATCATCCAGGATATCTCTATGCTGTATTTGTAATATTTAGATACATGTTTTTTTCCTTCCCTTAAGGTGAACCTGTCATAATGCTTGTACTGTATATAATGGCAGTACTGTATCACATGTGAAATTATTGTGTATCATTCTTGTTAGTGAGGGTGGTAAATATATATTTAACTTTATTTGTTTTTGTGAGATCTATTGCAACATGGAAGCAGAGCAGATAGAGAGCTGATGTGAAGAGAAGGGTGTTAATCCTAAAAATGCCATTGTGCTAAGTAAAGTGCCTGTTCATGTCACAGAAGATATTCTTTATCATGATCTGGATCATGCTGAAGTATTTGGTCGATCCAAAGTGAGAGGGTGTTGCTTGGCACCGTATGGGAAAAGCCTGTTAGTTCTTATTGAAATCTCAAATGTACAGTACAGTACAGTCAGTATACCTGAGCAGATAGGTGTAAGAGGTGGGGTGGCTCCCTGGCTGTTCAGTGTTGTTATTGAACCTTCACCATTACAAATCCCCATCGAGAAGGATGATGATTTTCAGGCTAAATTGATGACATTTTTGGCCAATGATGGAAAAACACTGGCTGACATGAAAGGGCTGTTTAACTCAGATACTCCCTCCCCAGTTGCTCCAGACCTGAATGCCCAGCTGGTCAATGCTATATCCTCTCTGGTTGAGAAGTGTCAGGCCGCACCAGCTGAAAATCAGGTTTATCGCAAGCTTCGTATATTCTCTGGCATGAAGCCTACTCCTCATGGAGAAGAGGAATATGATGCTTGGGCTGAACAGACCGCGCACATGCTTGATGAGTGGAAGTGTGCAGATTCATTAAAGAAACAGAGAATAGCTGAAAGCCTTAAAAGGCCAGCAGCAGATATTGTCAGATGCCTGAGAGTCAGTAGTCCCAATGCTACAGCAAACAATTACTTAACAGCCTTTGAGACAGCATTTGTAATGACAGAGAACGCCATCGATCTCATGTTTACGCTCTGTAACACATTCCAGCTTGAAGGTCAGAAGCTTTCAATGTATCTGCTTAGAATTTATAAAATGCTTCACTCTGTATTCCAGAAAAGTGGAATTAGACTGGGTGACATGGATAGAACCCGCATTGAGCAGGTTGCAAGAGGGTCTTTGCCACATCACCTTGTTGCCCTTCGTGTTAGAATGACATACAGTACAGACTTAAACCTGCTCCTACCTTCACTGAAGTGCTCCGTGATGTACAAGAAGAGGAAGATATGATATTGGAGAGGCCTGGTGCTACCCATGTTGCTGCATCTTCCATGGTCCAGCCAGTTGAATGTGAGACTATCTTAGCTGCACTAAGGCTTGTACCTGCTTCTGCAGAAAAATATCCTGCTTTAGAGAGTCTTAGCAAAGAAGTGCAAGGGCTTAAGACTGAGGGAAATGACATCTGCAAAAGTTCAAAGAGAACAACAGGAAAAGCTTACCCGAGCTGACGTCTTCTGTTACAAATGTGGTGAAGATGGTCATTTCCAGCAGGAATGCCAGAATCCTGAGAACCTCAGGAAGGTCAACAAGTGCCTTATAAAGTTGAAAAGATTACCGGGAAACTTCTCAGGGGCCCAGTAGAGGAACGGGCTGGTGTCCCGGGAATGGTACGTTCCACAAAGTGTAAACCGCTAAAAGGACAAGAAGCTGCACTTCCAGTGGGACTGATTGGGCCTAGTGCTATTGTCTCAGTGCGAATTGAAAACATATATGCAAAAGCTTTACTTGATAGCAGGTCTCAAGTTACCCTTCTTTATCATCTTACAACAGGTATCTTAAACACATGCCATTGATTCCGATCGATTGTTTGGAGATATGGTAACTCAGTGTTAAGGAGTATCTCTATGATGGTTACCTGTGTTTGAAATTAGAGTGTAGTAGTGATGTAGTTGGAGTAGCAGAGACAGTTGACACACTTGTGCTTGTGTGCCCTGACCCAACCAACAAAGGGGAGGTTTCTGTCATCGTAGGGACAAATACATCTGTGGTGAGGCGGCTGTTCAATGCTTGCAAACTTAAAGAGGGTGAGAATTTTTTGAGTACCCTGACTGTGAATCCTGAGTTTAAACAGGCCTACCGGAAATTTCAAGAATCCCCAAATGACTTTGCTGAGATGGAAAGAGACATAGTGCGGCTTGCTAAAGCTATGCCTATGACCTTACCCCCAGGGGGAACTGCTGCTGTTACTGGCATCCCTAAGTTTTCCGGTCTTCTGTCAAGTCCCACAGTCCTAGTTGATTATTCTGGAGGAGGGCCATTTTCGGATGAGCTTATGGTGTTACCCACTGTAGGAATTATTAGCTCAGGTAAATTTTAATATCTCCACCAATATGTTTTGAAATTTATTAATTTTAATTAATTATAATTTAATGCTGATTAGTAACCAATTGTTATGCCGAATGGTCGGCTCCTCCAAACTCAATTGCGAATCCCCGTGAGTCTGTTAATGTGAGACTTATATGGGATTCATTAATAACCAGTATCGCTTAATAACCTGGGTTAGTAGGCTCGTCCAGCGAGCTGCGTCATGGCCGATAAGAGAGAGTCTCGCGATATTTCAGGCGAGTTTGAGGCTTCAGAGCGTAGTAGCCAGATCACACAGAGGCAGGGACTATTGTGAGCACTCAATGATGGAGACTGAAGTTGTGTAAAAGACATGCATTTATTCCTACAACTAACATAAGACAGACATTACACCTAACAAACAATAAACATGAAATAACGGAATAGACACAAACGATGTAATCATGAAAATGCAGTGACCAGATTTAAAATGATTAACCTAAAAAGGGAAAAACTGTTCTGCAAAGCAAGCAGTTTGTAGGAATATAAACCTAAAGGAATATAGCAGGTGAATAGGACAGTTTAGGTTGTTAGAAAGGAAAGGAAGTTGGTTTACTTGGATGCAGGAAAGAGGGAGGTCTTTGCAGTTGGTTGCAGTGGCTGATGAGCTGATTTGTGATGGCTCTCAGGGAGGCGCGGTGTTTGCAGCGGTTGTTGGAGTGGAGTCCCTCCGGTTCTTTCTTCTGGTGAAGCTTGGGCTGAGTTGCAGTTCTTTGGGTCTTCACCGACGGGCTGCAAGAATGCTGCTTGTTTCTCCTTTTTTTTCTTTTCTCCCCCCCCCGGCTTTGTTCTGAGGTGCCAGGTTTTATAGCATAAGGTTCGTGATTAGGAGTGACCAGGAATTCGAGTCCTGGACCAATGGCTGACCATCCATTTGGCGGGCTTTCGGAAGGGGGTCTGTATCAGTCCTTTTGGGATTTATGACCAGACTGACTTCTGTGGTAATGGTGATTTTCATTAGGCTGGTGTAACTTTTGATATATCCACTTTTGTGGTAACCACTGACCAGATTTGGAAACTGGAGTGATTTCCCGTCAGTTTGATACCAAACATGCCGTACCAGCCTAGCAGTTCACACCAAATACCATCTGTGATGATTAATTAATGATTACTTATATTATGCTATAATGTTATGTTCTGTTACTCACACCAGTATGTGGTATATATGGTATACAGTATAGGTTACACCTCAACAGATGTATACCCTTTATACAGACATTATATGACATATTCTTTTGTCATCAGCACATCTTACCCTTAGATGGGCATGGTAGAATACGAAGATCAGATAAGGGTTGCCGAGGAATGTGGCAAAGAAAAGGGGGGGGGGAAGGTTTTTCAGACAAAGAAAAAGAATCTTTGAAAGTTAGGGCACACTAAGATCCCTGGTTAGACTATTCAATTTCCAAGATTATTCTGGTATAACATATATGCAGTGGTAGCTATACCTATTTATTTATTCAAATTTATACAAGTGTTTAAGTGTGAGGGGTAAAATAATTGATAATTGATTTGCATATTGAGACATAAGCATCATACTACACAGGGTATACAAAACCAAACTTAACAGAAACTTTCTATGGGGTGCTGGGTGAGTGGTATGTCAGGGGATGGGGTTGTGTGCCAAGTCGAGGGGCCCCTGTCCCTGGGGATCCACTCTGCTATCTGTAGGTCGTTAAAACTTTGAGCAATAAAAGTTGGAGTGCTGGCCTCCCTGGTTATCTATGTGTGTGGGGTCATGAACCCCCCTTTGAGGCCTAGGCCGATGTGTGCCTTCTCGTACCAGGGTAGGCCTTGTCTCAGGCCACCTGGAATTTAAGCTTTGTGATATGTGCATGTGTGATCCTACACCACCCTTAACAATGCTACAGATGTTCATAAGCCTCATATCACAGTTAATGTGAGGAATTTGTCCACTCGTGAGGTAACACTGAAACGTGGCATGCCAGTTGCACACCTGTTTCCAGTGGATGTTGTGGATAAAGATCCACTGAAGAAAAATAACATAGAGTTGATTGAGCTGACTCAATCTGCATTTAATTTCGGTGATTCACCGATACCCCGAGAGGTTAAGGAGTGATTATGCACAAAGATGCTGGAGCAACAAGAGGTTTTCTCCCGAGGTAAATTTGATGTGAGGGGGATACTGACTGCTAGCGCGCGAACTTTGAAACTATAGATATCACCTAAATAATAATTTGAGTTAAGTCATTGGAAAAAGCTTCACAAGATTAATAATCCTCCAAAAAAATAAATTTCCCAGACCCCGACGGATTAATCACCTACGCAAGTCCAGACCCACGATCTCCGTTCAATTAAGAAGGCGCTTCCAGCCTTAGAGCCTCAGTTTACCGTAAGTACAACGCCATGTCTCCTGTTCCGTGTTCTGAGTGCAATATGTTTAGCTATTCTTCTCCAGTCATTAGCGGTATTTATACATGTGAGAAGTGTCAGTTAGTCGCTAGGCTGACGGAGAAGATTGTAGTGTTAGAGGGACGTATCCGGACGTTACATAACATTCAGGAGAATGAGAGTTTTATTGACTCAGTGTTAGCGGCTCCGGATATGTCCGCGATAGCCAGTCAGTCACCCCCCGCTCCGGCAGCAGAGCCTTCGCAGCAAGGCAAGTGGGTGACGACCCGGCGGCATAGTCGTAAATCCAAACCAAACTTACACCGGCACCATTCACCTATCCGCGTTTCCAACAGGTTCTCTCCACTCAGTGAAACTCCCGCTGAGACACCTGTTGAAAGTGCTCTAGTAATTGGTGATTCTATTCTAAGAAACGTGAGAGTAGCAACTCCAGCGACCATTGTAAGTTGTCTCCCTGGAGCCAGAGCGACCGACATCTCAGCAAATTTAAAAGTGCTGGCTAAAAGTAAACGTAAATACTCTCAGATAGTTATCCACGTCGGCAGTAATGATGTCCAATTGAGGCAATCGGAGATCACTAAGGCAAATTTTAAAGAGGTGTGCAACCTTGCGAAGAAGATGTGTGTGTCAGTAACGTGCTCTGGCCCCATCCCTGCTAGACGTGGCGATGAAATGTACAGCAGATTATCGTCGCTACATCGCTGGCTGTCGGAATGGTGCCCGATAAATGGTGTAGGTTATATAGACAACTGGCGGATGTTCTGGGGTAGGCCTGGGCTTTTGAAGAGGGATGGTATTCACCCCTCGCGGGCTGGTGCCGACCTCCTGTCTAAAAGCATAGCTCGTAGTCTACAGGCAAATCACTGACTAACTAGAGTCAAGTCCAGGTGGCAGGCAAACCGGCATAACCGCCTGCTAGTCGCTTAGAGTCGTCGCCTAGGGTTCATTTCATTGAGACTGTGTCTGCTCCCCGCGTCTTTAATCATGGATGACTATTCCACCGTGGAGTGTGCCATAATAACTTAATTAAAATCACAATGAATCCGTTACTAGAAAACAGTTGTGATGCAATATTTCAACTTAAACTTCTGAATATAAGATCACTGGCTCCTAAAGCACTATTAATAAATGAAATAATTACTGATTTTAGTCTTGGTGCTCTGTGCCTTACTGAGACCTGGCTTAAACCGGATGAATTCATGGCACTAAATGAATCTACTCCAGCGGAATACAGTTATAAGCATAACCCTCGACCAAATCGCAAAGGTGGTGGTGTTGCTGCAATTTTTCAGTCCAACTTAGGAGTGTCTGAGAAATGTGGTGTGAGTTTCAGCACATTTGAAACTCTCGTTCTTAGCCTTGCTGGCTCATCTCTTTCTAGTTCGTCACCCCAAATCACCATTGTTATTGTGTATAGACCTCCTGGGCCGTACAGTGATTTTCTTAAGGAATTTGCTGATTTTTTAACAAACCTGGTGGTCAGTACTGACAAAGCCGTTATTGTGGGTGATTTTAACATTCATATGGAGAAGGATAATGATCTTTTAAAAATAGCGTTTGCAGCTATTCTTGACTCTATAGGTGTATGTCAGAATGTAGTCGGGCCTACTCATGTCTGTAACCATACCCTTGATTTGATCATTAGTCATGGCATCCTGGTGGAACATGTGTCTATTATGCCACAGAGTCCTCTGCTCTCAGATCATTACTTGTTAACATTTGAAATCCAGTATAGCCTCCTGTTGACCACCACTCCAAAGTATAGAATCAGACGTTCTATTAACGCACTAACTACAACAACATTTATGAAACAACTTCCACAGTCCTTCAGCCTTACATCTGAAGCATTGTGTGTAAATGAACTTGAACAGGCAACTTCAAACATGGAAAAATCCCTTCGCAGCACTCTAGATCTTGTGGCTCCACTTAAGAGGATAAAGCATAGCAATAACAAACCTGCCCTCTGGTACTCTGATAATACACGTGAACTCAAACAGGCATCACGCAAGCTAGAGCGAAAATGGCACTCAACTAAACTGGAAGTTTTCAAATCTGCCTGGAAAGAGAGCCTCTCTAAATACAGACAAGCACGAGTGACTGCTCGGTCTGTGTATCTCTCCAGATTAATAGACATGAACAAAACCAATCCTAAATTCCTATTTGAATCCGTGGCTAGGATAACACAGAATTCCTCATTAAACTTGCAAATCCCGCAAGCTCTTAAGAGTGATGACTTTCTTACATTTTTTAATGGTAAGATAACTACAATTAGACAGACTATCCAGTGCACACCTTTCCCTACTTACGGCTGCCTGCCTCCTGCTAGTCTTATGCCTACCAATAATGAGACCTTTGAATCATTACACACCTATTACACACTCAGAACTTTTGAGCTTAATTTTCTCCTGTAAATCCTCTACTAGCCTTGTAGACCCAATTCCTACAAAATTCTTCAAGGAAATTGCACCACAGATTGGCACTACCGTGTTAAATGTGTTAAACTCTTCTCTTAGGCTTGGATATGTTGCAAAACCTTTTAAAATGTCTGTTATCAGACCCGTCCTAAAGAAACCAAATCTTGAACCCAGTGTTTTAGGAAACTATAGACCTATCTCAAATCTTCCTTTCATTTCAAAGATCATGGAAAAGGTTGTAGTTCGTCAGTTGTCCTCTTTCCTACAAAAAAATAATGCCAATGAACTATATCAGTCTGGCTTTAGACCAAACCATAGCACAGAAACTGCTCTAGTCAAAGTAATGAATGATTTACTTGTGGCTTCTGACCGTGGCTGTGTATCTCTGTTGGTATTGCTAGATTTAACTGCAGCGTTCGATACTGTGGGCCATAATATCCTCTTGGACAGGTTAGAAGGTGTAGTTGGCATTACAGGGACAGCACTTTCTTGGTTCCGCTCATATTTATCTGATCGCTATCAGTATGCCCATGTGAACAATGAATAATCCAAGGCCATAAAAGTTGAATTTGGTGTCCCACAGGGATCAGTCCTGGGCCCGCTACTGTTTACCCTATACATGCTACCTCTTGGTAACATTATTAGAAATCATGGTATTGGGTTTCATTGTTATGCAGATGATACACAGTTGTACATATCTGTTAGAAATCTTGGCGTTCTTGTCGATTCAGACCTATGCTTTGATGCTCACATAAGAAGTATTACTAGAACTGCGTTTTATCATCTACGGAACATAGCCAAGCTTTGTAAGATGCTCTCACTTAATGATGCAGAAAAACTAATACATGCCTTCGTAAGTTCCAGACTGGATTACTGTAATGCCCTCCTATCGGGTTGCCCGTCTGGATCCTTGCATAAATTTCAGATGGTACAGAATGCTGCAGCCAGAGTTCTAACAAACACTAAAAAATTTGATCATATTACACCTGTCACGATCGGCTGCGATCGCGCTGATTAAAAGCGGGCGATCGCTTGGGCAGGCTGGCAAGGAACAAGCAGACAGGCAGATGACGGGGAAAACCGGGGGTTTATTTGGGTCACAGGGTGCGGGAAACATCAGACGCCAACTAACATCAATGACAGACAGGGGAGACAAGCAAGACCAGGACTTAAATAGGACAGGACTGAGCAACATAATCAGACGGGGCTGGATACAATCAGGGAAGCACACGTGGGTAAGCAGGGGGCGTGGCACACATGAGGAGTCGACGAGCAGGTCATGACAACACCGGTCTTATCCTCTCTTCATTGGCTGCCAGTTAAGTCTCGAATTGACTATAAAATACTGCTATTAACTTATAAAGCACTAAATGGCCTTGCACCAGAATATCTTAGTGATCTGCTGACCACATATAACCCTCCACGCTTGCTTCGCTCTCAAGCCATGGGATATCTGTTAGTGCCTAGGGTAGAAAGAGCTATGGCAGGCTGCAGAGCTTTCTCCTACAGAGCTCCTCAGCTGTGGAATGGTCTTCCACCAGATGTGCGGGTTTCAGGTTCACTCTCAATATTCAAGTCCAGACTAAAAACACACCTGTTTAGTTCAGCATATAGGGACACTAGTTCTAGCCCTAGCAAACTCTTCACTCCCAGTCAGACCTGTAGTGTGAGGTGTAGAGCTGGGTGGGGATCGGTGCCATTGGCTTTGGATAAACTGGACTGTCAGTGCTGTCACTCTAGCTTCGCAATCTCTTGTGGAACTGGAGTGCTGACATTTCAGGGACTCCCCATGCCTGCATTCCCACTTGCCTCTCCCTCCTACTGATGCTGCCATAGCCATATCTGCCGGAGCTTGCACATTGCACTTCATATTGCACTCACCTAGCTTTTAGCTCTGCCAATAGCCTCCTCTACTTTGCCTAATTGTACATTTTATTTCCCCTACTCCTTCTGGGGGGTGATGCCTGGAGACCTATCAAGATATCCAGCACACCCGGCCACATGTGACGTCCCTACATCCAGCTCATCGTTCTGATCTTCCATGTATGACCCGCTGCCTTACCTCTGGTTGCCTGGCGATTGGAAGAAGACTCGGCATCGGCATTGGCTTGTCATCTTCCTTGCTCTCCAGTTATTTCCCAAATCTTATGATTGGGACAATGTGACTTGGCGCTTCCCCATCTCTGGCACTTAACCATCTCTCTATTTTACTATCCCTGCCGGCCCCTGGAGGATGGGCTCCCCCTTTGAGTCTGGTCCCTCCCAAGGTTTCTTCCTTCTAGGGAGTTTTTCCTTGCCACTGTCGCCTATGGCTTACTCACTGGGGGCTTTGGATGAGGATGCTGTAAAGCGCTTTGAGACAATGTAGTGTTGTGATAATGCGCTATATAAAAATAAATTTGTTGTTGTTGTTGATGTCAGATGTGCAAGACGCATAGAGTACTCAATTCGTGTGACCGAAGATAAGCCCTTCAGGGAGTGTTCCAGATGTTTATCTCCAGGGAATGTGGCAGATGTGAGGGAACATCTTAACAATCTCCTCAAAGATGGTATTGTCTCAGTCCTTATGCTTCCCCCATTGTGGTGGTATGCAAGAAAAATGGCACAATACATATGTGTGTAGATTACAGGACATTGAACAAAAAAACAATTCCTGACCAGTACACAGTGCCACGTGTTGAGGATGCTCTTACCTGCCTGAGTGGTAGCCAGTGGTTCACTGTGCTAGACCTGAGGAGCAGATATTACTAGATACCCTTAGGTCAGGCTGACAAAGAAAAAACTGCTTTCATTTTTCCGGCTGCTTTTCACCAAGAATGCCACAGGGGATTTCTGGGGCACCAGCCACATTTCAGCGGGCAATGGAGAGAATAGTATGAGACATGAACCTCCATTCATGTTTATTTAGATGACTTCGTTGCATTCGGGAGAACACTCGAGGAACATGAGAAATTGTTGTTCAAGGTATTGGGCAGATTGAAAGAGGAAGGACTTAAATTGTCCTTTGACAAATGTAAGTTTTGTTGTACTTCGTTGAATTATTCGGGACACATTGATGGTGTTGCTACGGACCCCTCCAAAGTAGAGGTGTTGATGTCCTGGCCAAGTCCCAAGAACATCTGCTCTTCGCTCTTTTCTGGGCTGTAGTAGATATTATCAATGTTTTGTGAAAGATTATTCCAAAATCAGTTTTCCGCTCAATCAGCTGTTGAAGGGCTGTATCACTGCAGGGAAACCTGGCCAGAAATCCTGAGAAGGTAAACGTGCGGAAAAGCCCAAGGAGGGTGATGTGCCAATGCAACTATTCTATCCTTTGGAGCCGTTCGGTTCTAGTTGGGATGCTACAGTAAGTACGAGGCAGCTTTTCAGATGCTCAAGAGTCTCACAGAAGTACCTGTTCTGGCCTTTGCCAATCCTCAGCTACCTTACACTCTGCATGGTGATGCTAGCAGAGAGGGTTTGGGTAGTGTATTATATTAGGATCAAGGGGATGGTCTACGCCCTGTCACTTTTGTCAGCAGGAGCCTTTCTCCATCTGAGCGGAATTACACCATGCACAAACTTGAGTTCTTAGCTTTAAAGTGGGCTGTTACAGACAAACAATTACCTTTATGGAGGGAAGTTTGAGGTGCATACTGATAATAATCTGATGATTTGTGTCCTCAGTAAGGCCAAATTAGATGCAGCCGGACATTGCTGGCTGGCAGCGTTGTCGACATACGATTTTAGTTTGAAATATAGGCCGGGCAAGCAGAACGTAGATGCAGATGCCTTGTCATACCGTCCTCAAGGGATGACACGAGGAAGGCTATCCCTTCTGCTAGTGTGAAAGCGATGTGTTGGCAGTTGCAAATGCTTACCACTACACAGAATCATTGACCTGCTTATACATATACACAGGCTGTACCCAGGGCATACCGCAATGTGTCTACCAAAAGCACCCATCAACTGCCTTTCTACAATAATATAGAAAAATAGCCTTGTCCTTAGTGCTGTTTCTTAAACCTCGAACATTTAATGAAAGGGACATTGAAGTAGCGTCAACACTCTGTGAGCTGGTGCAGGAATCTAATCATATACTGACTTTCAGAAAAGTTTAACTAAGAAATTGCCAGGAATAAAAGAGTTACATCTTCAAGGCTCAATGCCTTAAATTAGAAATATGAATCTGAAAGCTAAGAGAGCCAAACAACAGTTAGCTTCCGTAAAAAGTGTTGTTCCTCAGAATTACTGAAATACACTTAGGAACTGTAGCAGTAAATCATAAAAGCTAAGTATACCTTTATTACTGAAAAAAGTTCTTCACTCAGTCACACGGTGTCCATCAATAAAGGCACAGCAGTCATGGAGGTGAGCTTTGAGATCCTTCTTCCTCTCCTCTGCTACCTTTAGCCATAGACAGATCCTATCTAAGGTGGATATTCAGCTCATTAGATCTTTGCATTTTTGGACATCTTCCACACTTGATCATGGACGACTCTCATCCCAAACTAGATGGTGAACCTGTCGGGGTCTGTTTGGCCCAACCTATGTACCATGTCCACCGTGTTGAGGAGTTAGTCTGATGAAAGGGGAACAATTGTAGCCAGGATCTTAATCACTACTTTGCAAATGTTCTCTCTATCTTTTTCGGAAACTCCATTCAACTGCAGCGACCACCTTCGCTTGTACCTGCATGTTCAAAACACCATTCACGAAGCTCCACATTTTCTTTTTGCAGTTTAAATACTTGGGTGTTCTGTCTTGTGCATCATTTTACCTTTGAAGTAAGATAATATTTAATGTAGATAATTTTCTGATGCCATCTAATGGTTAGAGGTGGTAGTTGTAATATTGGAACCTTGCTCAACGTGTCATATGGTCGGGACTTGTAGTTCTCAGCTAAAAGCATTGCGACAGTCCATGCAGAGTCGTAATATTTTCTTTGCCATGAATTGCCTCCTGAAGGCATTGTTGGTATGTATATGATTTATGTTTGAGATGTTTATGTATTGTAGTGAGATTAATGTTAATTAAGTTAAGACGTTGAGAGGAGAAAGATATCTGTATGTAATCTTACGTCAGTATTTTTCCGTGGTGAAGTTAACTTGGGCACTTAAGCTAATTTGCTAGTCTTTTTTGGATCCTATTCTGAATGTTTGTATTTGTTGTGTTAGTTTTACCTGACTTCAGCACCATAAGAGTTGTCCATGTGGTTTGTTGAAGAGGAGTTAACACGAGCTGTCGACCCTGGCAAGGCGTTGGTGCAGGACAGCACACTGGGTCTTCAATTTAGTTATGTCTTCCATCATCCCTTTCAAATCAAGCACATTAGCATCGACTGACTCTTTAATTTTGACGACAGCTTCGGTGTTTTCTTTCAGCCGCCATTCAAGGGCCTTGAAATGGTCACTCTGAGCATCAAACTTAGGAGTTAGGTCGTAAATGGCATTCAGGAGAATGCTGTTTGAAATATCATCCTTATAGTCCGAAGATTTCTTCGTCTTCTTTGGATTAGGGCTTTTGATTTGAGCATGCTGTCTTCTTGGTTGAGGATTTTGTACTTCATTCTGGGAGACTTATTCACCATCCTCCTGTCCCATACACTCAGTGGAGCCATGCTCTTTGCTAACTCCTGTTATAGTTACCGTTTTAAGGTGGTGAAAATAATCTGAAGCTGCTCGAAGTGCATACAGTATAATTGCGCATAACATTTCGGCAGCTAACAAATAACTAGTTTGGCAGACATTTGGCAATATTTTTGAAGGTCCAGCATACTCGACTGACAGAGCCTGCATATAGTTTGTCTATCTACTCTGCCATCTTACCCCCTCCCCCAGGGCTAAAGTCTGAAGTAGGCTTTATGGGTTTAGCATATCTCCATGAGAAGCACAGTGGATGATGTTGCGTGAGTGGGAGAGACTGCTACTGACCATGTGTTCATGCTGAGAAGGCCCAATTCTGCTTTTGTGGTGCAAAATAAAAGGTGGGCAATGGTAAAATTTACAGAGTGGGCCAGGGGACCAGGTCAATCACGAACATTTGACTCTCTGATTTGCCCCATGAGCCGCCTACTGGAGAACTCTGGTATTAAAGGTCTGCATTAGGCTGAGGAGAAAACATTTATCCCTAGTGCCATTTTTGGTCAGGATTACATGGTATTCTGGATCCAGATGTGCCTATTGAGTATATCTGTGTTCGAGTAGATACTCCATTTTATTGTAAATAGTTCAATGGATGTTTTTAATGGTAGAGGTTCAGACAATAACATGTTGTAAAACTGTATCACATTTATGGAGAAAAACAGGCCGTCTGCAGCGTAAAGGGCAGAAAGAGGAAAAACATCAGTTTCCTCTGGTGGAGGTCCCGAATCCTTGACTTGAACGAGGCCCTGTCATGATGGTGCAATGGAACTGGGAGCCTGGTGACATCAAGGAGGTGGCAGAGGCCCTGCCCAACCCACGGAAGTGTGGGGGAGCTCAGATCTACGCAGCAGTGAAGGACATGGATGGAGTGTACCAATGCAGCCCAAGAGAGGGCAAATCAGACACTTAAACTGAAATTGGTGAAAAATTCAGGGACAGCGGGCCTGCCCTGGGTGGATGCCTTGCCCCTGGCTTTGTCATTCTTGCGAGCCAGGACAGACCGCCAAACAGGGTTGGCTGCTTTTGAAGTGTTGACAGGAAGTGTTGACACGATGCGTGTTTTGTCTCCCTCACGATATGTCACACTGGAGACCGTGTATGGGGATTTGCTGACTTATCTTACAGGTTTGTGGTAAGCGATAGGTGCAGCCTGGGACCAGGTCCGTGCCAATTGGAGGAGAGCCGCCACGAGCTGTGACACCGCTTCGTGACCTGAGGAGGAAGAGATGGAACACGCCGAGATGGAGGGGACCACACCAGATTTTGATGGTGACCCCTCACACAGTGAAAGTGGAGGGAATCGACGCTTGGGTCCATCAAGTCCACTGCAGATGCGTGTCCATGCCTGGTGGTTCTTTTGGCCCCTAAGAGGGTCACAACTGTGTTGCCTTTCCATGATAGCCATTTTTGTTGTGATAGTTATATGTAGCATCGATGCTATTTGTGGTGGAGAACCAGGAAAAGAACTGCTTTTTCCAGCTGTGTCACCCGCTGTACTCCAACAGTGCCAAACCTATGACAGGTTTTGGACCAAGGGAAAAGGGAGGTGACACAGCTGGAAAAAGCAGTTCTTTTCCTGGTGTGAATAAGAATCTCACTCCAAATCTGCTAAGATATAAAGCAACAACACACAACAGTATGTTCATGGAGGTAGCCATGTTTGTTCCGAAATGTGGTAGCTCGAACGGGAGATTGTCGGATATGATGTCACTCACCTCAGAATTTCCGAGTTCTGAGAGATAATCAATGCACCATTGGGCCTGAGACCATTTAGTGCTTTGTAGACATGTAATAATATAGTAAAAATGGGTCTCCAGGCCATGTTGTAGGTAGAAATTAGGCTAAATGCCACTTGGTGGCATTTATTTCACCCATACCACTCGTGCTAACAAAACATTCGCACTACCCACTGTGTCCGTTGCCCCACTTACACCTAAAATGCACGGTGTGCATACACAACAATAAATATTCAACAAAATATGTGATTTAACAACACAGCACATTCACATTACAACACGATTGTAATGAGGTGGAGCTGGAGGGTGCGATCTGGTTGGGGCATGGTAATTTCATTAACCTGATTGCTTAATTGTTGCAGCCAGCGCGTGTATATAGGACCCGGTTGTGGTTGCGTGTGTGACTGATTTGTAATCGGTGACGTGACTCTCCGTGCGCCAGTATCTCCTTTTCCGGAAGTTGTGGCTATATCCAACGCTGCAGGTAGGGCATTAGTGGACGGGTCGTTTGCTTGCTGTATGGGTGGTTGTAATGTGTTTTGGTATCTTCCTTACAGTTGCAAGGGCTTGGTATATCTAGCAGCTTGCGGTTGCTTCCGCTTCTAAGGTTTTCCAACTTTTACCGCGTGTAATCTGCCAGGTATGTCTCATCTCCTTTTACCAACGTTTGGGTAGTAGGGGCATACCTAATACTGTGTTTGTATTTGTAGTGGATCGCGACTTGGAGTGTCCCGGACCGACGTGAGCCAGACCATCGACGGGATACTAAGTCACTACAATTGCTGCTGTTTTGCCTGGATGTTTTACATTTTGTTTCATGTTTTAATTGGTTTTAAGTATTAATGTGTTTCATTGATTGGATGTAAATTGGGGGGGTGTCGTTGGGAAGGCTTGGTGCTGGTGGGTGAGGATCCGTGTCGGGCGATACCGCGCTGCGTGGTCGCGTTGCTTTCTTTTAGCCCACCCCTTGGGTGGATGTACTTGCATCATGTACTGCGGGACCCCCTGGTGTGTTGTCTGACTGTATGCCTCCCATTCCCCTCCCGATAACAGCTGCCTGGTTTGGGTTTCCTCTTTTGTCGTGTGATTGGAGTGTTTTAAACATGGTTTGATTTGTATTATTTGTGCTGTGATTTTGTTTTAGTAATTTGCTGTTTGGTTTCTTTGTGTTTTTATTTGGAGTGTGAATTAACAGCAGCCTAATAAAGGGAGTGTTTATGGTCTTCGCGTCTCCCCTATGGTGATCACGAATCTGTGTCCTTTTATATTGGAGTGGGTTTTGAACTCCGGTATTCTAATTCTCTGGGTGCAATTCCCAGAGTGGCGTAGTCGGGTTGTCCATTTCCGTATTCCCTCGCTACTTCCTCCCTCAGTAACGCCACCCAAGCAACTAAAGAGAACTATTTACAAGGCTGGAATCAGTTCACCCTGCTGCACTGCCCGCTAGTACCTCCGCACTAGACTGCTCTTGTTATCTGTCCTGGAACCCTCACAAAGTCCCTGAAGCGCCCAATCCAGCAACAAATCCTCTGCAGCTGTGGGCCACCGAGTCCCCCACTTGTTCACAGAACAAGAATAGATGGATTACTTTCAAAAGAAAGTTCTTTATTGGCTTTTTTGGGTCTACCGCACTTCTGCTGATGCTGCAGATACTCAAGTAATCTGAAGAAGGCCAGTTTTACTGCTTCTTCAATCAGCACAACAGTTTTCAACTGTGCTAACATAATAACATTCTAATAATCAAATTTGCCCTTTAAAATGATAAACTTGGATTAGCAAACAACATACCATTGAAACACAGGAATGATAATGGACCATGGTAAGCCAACATAGATATTACATTGTTAGTCATATACAGTACTCATTTACAACATTAACAATATCTACACTGTATTTCTGATGTTATTCTAATAGACAAAAAATTGCTTTTCTTTCAAAAACAAGGAGATTTCTAAATGACCCCAAACTTTTGAACTGTAGTATAACTACAGGCGTCATGCTATGGTGTAGGCTACACAGCTACATGGCTACCGATGGCGTAGATACTATGCAGAAGTATAAATCAGCCTTAAGTCACCTGACCTGCTGGCTTTTCTTTGTGTAACAGTGCGCAACAACTGTTCTCATAACAATTTTGAAATGAATACTTCTGCACCAAAGCTTAGTTGAATTAATAAAGCACAAGACAGTAGCAGTGATAGTACAGGCAGCCCCATTGACCTGCCCTCACTCTGGTTCAGCTAATAGTAATGACTTTCCACAGTGACCTGCCTGTAGTAATGACATTCCACAGTATATCAGCATGCAGTAATGACTTTCCACAGTGATCAGCATGCAGTAATAACTTTCCACAGTGACCTCCCTGTAGTAATGACTTTTCACAGTCATTTGGATGTTCCAAAGTGCTATCTAACAACACATTAGTAACTTTGTGGAAAGCAGAAAAAAATCTTCGTAATTTCTATTGTGTTACTGTTTATTTGAATATATTCTAATGTTAAACTAAGTTTTTTTTCTAGGCAATGTGTAATACATAATGACAGCATGCCCTCATAACATATCTGTATTTTTTATGGAACTGGGTAAACTGGTAATTGCTTATGAGTTGCCTTGTGATGTAGTTTTTGGTTAAATGATTTCACTATTCTTCAGGAATTGTAAAGATAAACAGTCTGATTTAAAGACCCAAAAGTAAACAGTGTAATTTTGTTTTTAAACTGAGCATCAGAATTTGGCCATTTAACACCCACTTTATGTAACTGCCTTAATTACATGCAACCGTATACTCTGTCTCCCATAGGCCTGCTCTGGGGGTTTCCTGCCTCCTGTGAGGGAGCGATACTAAGAGCATCCCATAAAGGAAGACGTAGGAAGACAAGCAGCGAAGACCCTCCCACAGCTGGATCAGCTCACTATGGCAGACAGGGGCTAATCAACTTTGAGGCCACATGGCTGTGTTGTTTTCGGAATTGCAGCAGAAAGGTTGCATGTCGAGTTTGAAGGAAATCAGCAAATTTGGTAAATGGCATATTTTGCATAAACTTCTTTGTCAAGTAGCACTTCTTAAAGTGAGGTATGAATTCAAGCTCATTAACAACAGAAGTAATACGATAGCTTCTGAATCCAAACTTCAGATTCTTAGTGGCAGATGAAGTTTACACTTGCACCGTTAATTGTGCTGGACACACACATATGCCATATGTGTGGGGGTTTGCCATTGACCCCCATGATAACCTCAGGGAATTGGCTTCTTCATTTAATGGCCTTTAAATACTGATTTACCCCGATGAATGAAGAGATTAATACCATTGATAACATCATATTGATCCTTTCACTTTAATTTACGAACTTGCCTTTCTTTGGTAATAAGTAAACATCCATAATTACGTGGCATGTGTTGGTTATCACTGCAGCCTCAAATCCCAGGGTTCTGGGTTGTAATGCTCCCCTTATCGCTGTGGAATTTGCAGATTTGTCTGTGTTTCTAAGCATTTCCTCTGGCCTCTCTTGTTTCTCCCATAGCACTTATTGTAAACCCCCCTTATTGTGTGCCCTGCCTTGTGAAGGCCTGGCATCCTGCTCAGAGAGCCCCTGCCCTCTGCCCTGCACTTCCTGGGATAGGCTCCAGAGCAACCCTGTACTGGCTTAGTGGTTATAGCAGGCAGATAAAAGATAATGCCTAAGAAGAGTGTTTCTAGGGGGAGATATTAACATCATTAAGGTCTGTATGCGTTTCAGCCCTGTGTTTTGGTGTTTCCCAAAATAAAACTCTGTTTACCCAAGTCATCCTTCTGCTCCTGCTTCCCCATTTCAGACTGTGCAGGGACGGATTATGGGTTGTGTGGGCCCCTGGGCAAAACGTTCGCAAGGGCCCCCCCACCACCACCACCACCACCACCACAATTCAAGGGCCCTTAGCAGCCAAACACCCTCCCTATAGGGTCAGGGGCCCTTGTAGGCAGAGGATCAAAGAATGTAGGCCCTCTAAAATAGACAAACGAAAATACATTGTTGATAAGCGTTGCAAATTGTTTTGGGCTAGGGGCCCCACGGGCCCCCTGCACCCCAAGGGCCCCTGGGCAGCGGCCCCGCTGGCCCGGTCCATAATCCGTCCCTGCTTCTGTGATAGCCTGGCCATCCCTCCAGGCTGCCTCCTGTCTGTTCTCCTGTGCTTTGTGTGAAAGGCTTCTGGCTCACTCTGACCCTGTACTGCATCCATCATTATGGAAAATAGACTAATGATCCCAGAGGTGAAGTGGGACTGTATTTCAGCCCTGGAGTTACATGATACCGACCAAGCCAGCTGGCGTATGGGCATCCTCCGTATTACCAACACTGAAAAAGACTGTACTAAATAAGATGAGCTTTTATTCAGGTTTCTGGAAATGCCAGACTAAATGCTAAAACAGCCCTGGTAGTGGACACTTTCAGAAAGAGTATCTGACTGTGCAATTTCTAAATCAACTAAAAATAGACTCTCCTTATGATATTGTGCTCTCTGAAAGCTTAAGAATATCAAAAATTATAACTGCTTCAAACAAGAGCAGCTTCAGCCTCCTTAGCAAGTCACTGGTCTCTCTCTCTCTCTCTCTCACACAGACACAGCATATTTTTGGGGTACAGTAATGTTTCACATGTAAGTCTCACTCTTTGTGACTACGTTTAACTCAATTCAATTCAATTTTATTTATATAGCGCTTTTAACAACAGTCATTGTCACAAAGCACTTTACATTTACATTTAACCGGCCAGAACCCCACCAAGGGGTTGAATTAGTTTAAATACACGAACTCGTGGCCATAGGTGGAAATTAGCGGGAGAACATTTCAAGCTGGATTTAAGGAAGCACTTCTTTACACAGCGCGTAGTCAGAGTATGGAATAGCCTTCCTGATAATGTAGTGCAAGCTGAATCCTTGGGTTCCTTTAAATCAGAGCTAGATAAGATTTTAACGACTCTGAGCTATTAGTTTAGTTCTCCCTAAGTGAGCTTGATGGGCCGAATGGCCTCCTCTCGTTTGTATAGTTCTTATGATAAGAACTTATCAATGATAAGAACGTATAAAAGTTAGTGTAAAACAGTATTGGGCACACTGGGTGTGGGGGGTCTGGAGCCTATCCCGGAAGCAACGGACACAAGGCAGGGAACAACCCAGGATGGGGGGCCAGCCCATCGCAGGGCACACTCAAACACCAGTCACTCTCACACGCACATCTACGGGCAATATAGCAACTCCAATTAGCCTCAGCATGTTTTTGGACTGTGGGGGGAAACCAGAGTACCTGGTTTGGCACCAGCATGCGAGGGGTGAATACAGTCCCTCTTCAAATGCCCAGACCTACCCCTAAACATTTGCCAATTGTCTATATAGCCCACACCATTTATCATGCACCATTCCAATGCAGTGACGATAATCTACTGTATATTTCATTGCCACAACTAGCATGGATGGGGCCAGAGCACATTACTGACACAGACATGTTCTTTGCAAGGTTGCATACCTCTATGAAATTTGCCACACAGAACAGCACAAAGGACAGTTTTAACGGCACAAACCAGCACAAACATAGCACACACGATTGCGATCAGTCAGGTGGAAATGAGACACAAATGGGGGGCTAACTTCACGCTGGCATCGTGTGACCATGTAAACAAACATTTGTATCTCAGAAACTAAAACATCACAAACAAAAATTTTTATGGCACAATCCAGCACAAACGCGACACATACGATTGAGACCAACTTAGTTAAAATCTGAAACATATGGGGGGATAACTTTACGCAGGTTAGAACTTCACATAGAATCTGTCCTGTTCTTCCTGATATTTCCTCAAGTTCACTGTGAAACGATTCTCTTCAGAACCATTCATATTGGACAGCACTTATTGGGTGAAAAGCCAACAGCTATTTTGGGATCTGAAACAATCCTCCAGTTTGACAGGGCAAAGAAATTTTTATATGCTGACTGAGTCAGTGTCCTGATATTGTCATGAACCCAGGGTGTGACATGGTGCAGGCCGGGAAAAATGTGGACGAACCACTGGTGGCTCAAGGAACACAGGAATTTATTCACAAAATCGAAAACACAGGGAATACTACAAAACAAAACGGACCATGAGGAGTGGGTGGGAAGGCAGGCAGGCAGCCAGCAAATAACACAACTAACATTCAAAAAGACCTACAACAATGACCCACTAGGGAACTGAACTGAGGCAAGAACTTGAATACGGAAATGGAAATTGAAAATGGAAATGTCCGTGCTTCCTTCCAGGTCTCTCTTTTAGCCAGGCTGTCATAGTTACTTTAGTCCTGCCGGAGGTTAGGTTAGGTGTAGGGCAATAACTCTTCTCCATCTTCTCTTTTTCTGAGCTGATACCGAGCCGAGTCTACACCGTGTGAACCCGCACCTGGACTCCTGGAGATAACAACATGAAACCAACTGGGACTTTATAACTATATGAACTCTAATGAATGTCAATATAAATGCAGTTTCATGCTCCCCGGTTGCCCAGAGGAGGATGGGGTACCCTTCCAAGTCTAGGTTCCTTTCAAGGTTTCTTCTTGCTAGAGGGAGTTTTTCCTTGCCACTGTCGCCTCAGGCTTGCTTGGTGGGGTTTGGGCCGGTTAAATGTAAAGTGCTTTCTGACAATGACTGTTGTTAAAAGCGCTGTATAAATAAAATTTAATTGAATATTACTTGTCTTGTTACATTCCTAGTGTTAGATTCTCTTTCAGAGTTTCCACATTAGTCTCTTAGGTCCATGATTAAGTTTATTAGATCCACCTGTTTCCTGTTTCCCTGTGCCTCATGATTGTTCTCACCTGTCCTGCGTTGTCTTCTTAGCCTTGTGTCTATTTAAGTACCTGCTCCTCCTTTGCTCTTAAATCAGTCATTGTATAAGATAAGATAATCGTTTATTAGTCCCGCAAGTGGGAAATTTTCATTGTCACGGCAGAAAGTGGACAGGACAAGAACAGAACAGAGCAGAGCAGCAAAAATGAAAAACAATAGGAATAAAACTATATATGTATATAGTGGATATATAAATATATGTACACTGTGGAATTGCACTCAAAGAAATATTAATTATAATAGATACTTTATTTATAACTGTCTTTATGCCTCCCTAAACTTGCTCTTCGTGGAGTAAGCTGTCTGCAAAGGGCTGCCACCCGTAGCGGTGCCCAGGAAGATGGGGGTTAAGGCCTTGCTCAAGGGCCCACAGACATGCTAAGGCTGGGTTTGAATCAGCAACCTTGTGATTACAGGCACACAGGCTTATCCCACTGAGCCACACACTGCACATAAGAAAACACCACGGTGTATTGGATGCGTGTGTTTTGTTAGTCTATGCATATGTGTGCGTGGTCAGCTGCAAGGATTTTGTTATAGAGTTTGACAACAGTTGGAAGGAAAGACCTTCTGAATCTCTCCTTCCCACATCATGGATGCAAAAGCCTGCCACTAAAGGAGTTGCTCAGTGCCGTCAGAGTCTCCTGCACAGGGGGGAATAGATGTATGTATGTATTTGAATGAGTTTGTGAGATGCATTCTGTGTGCTGTTGCTCTCTGTTTGGTTCTCCTAGTTCTGTTCCTAGTGTTCCTCTGCTTCTGAGCTGCATTATCTGTACTTAGTTCTTGTTTTCCCCTCATTTGCTTTTGAACCCTTGTGGTCCTTTATTTTGTGATTTCCCCAATGTTCAGTTCCCTAATAAACCCCTTCTGTCTTCTGAGCCCCCAGTGGATTGTCACCCTATTTTCCACCTGCACCATGCTGTGCTGTCGTGACAACAACACTGACATTTGCATAGTGGTGGCTGCTCTGGAAAAGGTGTTGAAGACAGCAGAAGGCCTAGACGGACGATTTAAGTCAGTGGCTGCTCTTAGTGAGGGGTTAGCAGATCTTCTTGCCTCACTACTGCCTCCAGTATTTTGTTGGATGAGGGTGATAAGGTTTCTGGTAACAAACTCCACATTATACTCTAAGACCCTACAGAAACAAGACAAACATGAGTTTTAAACAGAAAAGAAAAATAATACATGGGCAATGCCGGATAGCTACGCCTAATTACTTCTAATTATATTTTCACTGTCTACCTGAGACATGGGACTGTAGCCAACCTCCTAGGACGTGGCCACAAGAGGAATTGCAACCCCAGGTTGATCAGAAGGATGGTGCGGATGGTAGACAAAGAGCCAAGGAAACCATCCAGAACCATTCAAGCTGAGCTCCAAGGTGAAGTTATGTCACTTTCTGATCACACTATCCGTCGCCTTTTGAACAACGATGGACATCTGTGTTTCAGCTGCATTCATCTCAACGGTGAAGGACTGCTAATTTGTTGGCTTCCACCTAGATACCATCTACTCCTAGCAAACTATATAATGTAGCGATCAACAACATTTTCATTTTAGATAATAGATCAAGTTTAGCACTTTGGTGAAGTGTGAACGATGTTCACAGATTCAAATTTATGAAGCCAATAACTCATAGTACTTGATGTAGGAGCTTGTCAGTGAGCATATGCAATACTACTTAAGACAACTACTGCAAAAAACAAAACCTTTAACTTACAGCAACAGATTGAGATTTCAATTCTTCACCTTCTTTCTGTTCTGGAAAATGGGGTGTATCTTATTATCTTTACTACTATACTATTATACCGGGTGCTACTGCTGGTGTTTGAGGGGTGAACCATACTTTTACGACACTATTTTAACAAAACGCACATGAAAAGCGACAAAACATGGCTGCTTCACATTCCCAAACCATAGCTCAGAGTAAACAAAACCTTGTAGATACAGACAAATCTTTACACGCATTGGCAGATGTGAGTACACTTGTAAACCTTATTACACATTTAGAGATTTTTTTTTTTTTTACAGATTTATGAATCCGATTATGCAGATGGATCATGAATAGGCTTGTACAGATTCCAGGGAATATTCCCAAATCCCCGTACACATTTGGAGATTCTCCAACACATTTACAAATCTGATTACAGTACACACATACGGCTTGTGATATGGGTACACAAATCTCCACACACATTTGCAGATCTGCCACGGCAGAAGTGTAGCAAAAGTCACATGTAAAATGACAGTCAAGTGAGAGGTCCACCTGAGTTGCAACTGATGACTTGTATGTATTTACAGAGTATGGAGCAAATTACTTAGACTTTTGAGCTATTAATCCCTATGTATGCATTTACAGATTTGTCTCCACGTGTACAAATCGCAAAAGTATATTTGCAAATCTTTTTTGCAGGCTTGGTACACGGATTCTGAATACACTTTTACATATCTCTGTACACATTTGCAAATCAGATTACATGGATTGAGATACTGTCACAGAACTTTTCACACACATTTGCGAATAATTTTTCTATTACTTATTACAGAAAACTGGGAAATGAATGAAAAGGTACATGATTCGATAAATACCCCTTAAAACAGAAACACTCAGTGCTCCAACCAACAAAGAATTTTTCTAATACATGTGGAGCAGAAGAGTAATAAATAAACACAAAATTAAGAGGAAAATCACTGAATTACAAGTGCCCAAGGTAAGATTACAGCCTTTATCTATGGGTGAAACATGGTAATTGTGCAGCATTGCTGAAATTCATAAACTTAATAAATGTCCCAAACCTAAGGGGAAGGTAAACGTACAGTATAAAGGAAATGAACCATTATGAATGAGCCTGTTGCTATGATGGCAGGGGGGGTGAACCATTCTGTTTTATTAATCCATGATTTGCTGTTAGGCATCAGTGTTCAGCATACTTTACATGGTAAAACTGTGTATGTGAACATATATGTGTTTAAGCTCCTTGAGAGAGAGACAGGTCTACAGGTCTTGAATCAGAATGACACTTTCTGCATACCATTAAAATATTGCATGCAAAGACGTAATACGCTGTATATCAGTATGCGCCACCTTATCTGCTTATAAGCATATGTTTGCACATGCAGAGCATCTGTCTTTAGCTTCAAAGAAGACAACAGAAGAATACATCAGAGCATCAAAGCTTTGATGAATGTCTTTACAGAACACAGTAATGGGACCTAAGGCTGCAATGCAAATCAGTTTGGGTTGTTTTTGTACACCGCTGTGTATACAAAGACTGAAAAGCACTGCAGAAAGCTCTGGGTAAACAAGGAGCAGATTTTAGGGGAAATTACATTTTCTACAGCCTTTCAGAGTTTTATTTCTTTTATTCTTTTCTATTCCATGACCCTGAACAGAATAAGCAGAAGATGGACAGATTCATTTTTATGTGTTTCCCATATAATTGTGCAAGCAGATAATATTTCTAGAAATGCCCTGAGCTGTTTAAACAGATGTAACAGATGGAAATCATATTCAGCTCAAAGAATAGCTTAGTGGGCACTTACAAATATGCAAATACAAAATGAATTTACACTTCAGCATTGTGTAGGACATGGTTACGTATTCAGCAGTAGCTGCTGATAGGCTGTGACTCTTACCAAATTGTTTCTGTTGTATATTTTATTGTATAGTACGGTACATCCATCCATCCATTTTCCAAACCGCTTATCCTACTGGGTCGTGGGGGGTCTGGAGCCTATCCTGGAAGCAATGGGCATGAGGCAGGGAACAACCCAGGATGGGGGGCCAGCCCATCACAGGGCACACTCACACATCATTCACTCACACATGCACACCTATGGGCAATTTAGCAACTCCAATTAGCCTCAGCATGTTTTTGGACTGTGGGGGGAAACCGGAGTACCCAGAGGAAACCCCACGACGACATGGGGAGAACATGCAGACTCCACACACATGTAACCCAGGTGGAGACTCGAACCCGGATCCCAGAGGTGTGAGGCAACAGTGCTAACCTCTGCACCACCATGCCGCCCCTAGTACGGTACAGTACCAGTCAAAAGTTTGGAAATGCCAAGCCACCTACAAAGGGGAGTGATAGAGTGTCACATCACATGACCTGGCTACCTGACCTAAACACAGAAGAAATGGTAGGCATGTAACGATGAATCATGAATCGATTAAAAATCTATGTAAATGTGTGACTTTAACAGAAAAACTGGTGTAAAATTATGTCATATCAATCATATCAAATCGTGAGTTAAGTGTACCGTTACATCCCTACCAGAGAGTGAAGGAAAAGTGGCGAATAAGTGCTCAGTATATGTGAGACGTCCTTCAGGACAGCTGGAAAAGTATCCCAGGAGGCCATCTTATGAAACTGGCATAGAAGAGACAGAAGGTCAGCCAGTCCCTGGAGTGATTGGGGTTAAGGGCCTTGCTCATGGGCCCAGTGATGGGATCACACTGCTGACCATGGGGTTTGAACCAGCAACTTTCTGAGTCCCAAACCACAGAGCAGTCAGGGTCAGTCAGTTCCTATCAGACCATGTCCTATGTGCCTTTTTCTCTTATCGGACAGCAAGTTTCACTGCTCATCCTGCTTCCCCTCCTCTCTGTCTTGTAGCACTTCAGCCCTTAGTGTGTTTCCCTGCTTCCTGCACTGCTGTGTAGCTCAATGGGTTAAATGTGTGGCTAAGAGGCTGAATCCTTCTGGTCATGAGTTTGAGACTGGGCAGAGGCTGCTTAATCATTTATTCTCAGATTGTGGGGGTATGTCTATAGTGTAGGGTCCCCTCAGCATTCAGTCTACAATTGAGTCCATAAGGCTAGAACTGACCATTAATCTCTTAGAGATAGAAGCCAGTTTTACACTTTATCTTAGGTAAGCAAAGATGTGCATGAACACATGATGATGTGCGGCAATTAAGGTTTGGACTCTGTGCCTGTGATCAGAAGGTTGCCAGTTCAAATCCCCTGGCTAGCATTATATCATAACAGTTTGGCCTTTGAGCACATCTCTTAACCCCAATTGCCCCTGCTACTGGCTGACCCTCTGCTCTGATCCCAAAATATTCATCTGTATACATGTCGGTCTGCCTCATGGTGAGCAAGATAACTTACAGGAAAACTATTGAGATGAATATATTATATATTCATTATTCCATTCTCTGGCATGTTCCTTAATCCCCACTGCTGTGTTGAACCTTGATGTTCATGTAAGTTCCTGCTGCAGTTTACTGCTAAACAACCTATGAAAAGATGGAAAATAAATTAAAATAAATTAACAGATGAGACTTGGGAAACCTAGGGTAGGAAATGGATGTTTTACTGAAATGTTTGACCCACTCAGTTTACCGAGCAGTATTTTAAATTATTATACTTAGGACTACAGAGATATGAGTCAGCGTAAAAGTGTGAGCATTTAAACACAATCAGGCTGACAGTTTACCAGAGTGCACAACAATTGGGAAATCCCAAATATGACAGATGTCAAAAGGCCAGAATATGTTGCAAGACAGTGCAAATGCCTTTACTGAGGAATGTGAGAGATCTTACTAAATGCTATGACATTACTGCAATGTCAAGTACGGCATACTATTTAACACCTTAACGCACGACGTAACCAAATTCTAAACCAAAAAAAAAGAAAAATGTCAAATGTACAGTTTAAGTTTTACACTGGGTACGCGTAAAAATACTGTGAAGACAAGTGTATAGAACATAATACATTAAAAATATCCAATAAACATAATTTGGTCAAATAACAAAATATAGTTTAGCATCATATCTCAACTCTAAAAATATAAAGGGCTGTCTTCAGATAACCTTACACTTTTGACAAAGTAAAAAATACTTAAAACAAATACATATTTTGTCTAAAACAAAGACCCAGACTAGATCATACAATGTGGTATAACAACATAAAACTATACATTAAATATTACATTTACTTAACTATATGCACTTGCCTGAACATTAATACCATTTTCTATCAGCTAATTCAGGATCCATTTGTATATCAAGATACAATAATATGATCTTAAATTAGTTCCAGACATGCATTTAAATATTGTGATAAAGACTGTCTGACAAAATACATCAAATATATTTTAAAATACAATCCATTAAAAACAATTAATTTCAACCGCACTCATAATAAATATTTTCTCTTGACCATCCGCAGATGTATAGTAACATTACAACACGGATCTGTACGCTGTTAACCACAGGCATATATGCCTTCAGGAGACTGTGTCAGTTAGGAGTTCATAAAATCCAAAAGGTGGATTGATCGTCAGAACCCTCACGGTTTCGGTTTCGATTATGTTTTTGGCTTGGTGCTGGAATGTTCAATAGTTCTGGCCTCGTATTCAGAAAGTCGCTAAAATCCTCCGTGTCCGGCAGGAAACCAGATGAAGATCCCTCCAATGGATCATGCCGCATTCCCCTGGTCTGAAGCGTACGCATGTCATACTCTGCGGTAGTTAGACTTCGCGTGGTTAGTTTTGGGGTTGAGGGAGTCGCAGACCCCAGTGCGTCATATTGTCCAAGCAGTGCACTTTTGGATAATATTTCATCTGCGACAATAACTTGATCCTTAAAGCGATCATCTTGCTGAAATTTGTCAGTATTGTCTCTGAATGTTAGGATAGAACCTAACCCCTCCGTTATTGTGCTTTTCGGTGATATAAAGCCGAGATGTGTGGAGTTTGGAGATGCAGTGATGATAGCGGAAATGTTCCTGGAAAGCTCGGCTGCTGTAGCAGCTTCTCGGTTCACCTCTAATCTTCCAGCAGATGTCGGCTTCCATATTAGGCTGTAGTAGACAGCTAATATGATAGCGGCCAGTGATACGGACAAAACATATGCCAAGACTGTGGCTAGTCTCACCCACTTTCTGTTGTCCTTTGCAGTCATTTTTGCCTTTTTGTCTCCAGAGTATGTCGTAGGTTTAGTTCTATATAAGCTGACCATGAAGCCGCGGTCTTCCATGCTCCACGCTGTTTTCCCTCTGTTTTGCGACCCAGTCCGCCTGTATGCTTCTTGGTTATATTAAAGTTGAGACGAAGGCAGAATCAAGGAAATCAGGTCTTGCTACTTACTTGAAAACTGTTCAGATTCCCAGATATGCAGATGAGTCACATGTTTGTTGCAATTTAATTATATATTCCATTAATCATAAAGCTCAATTATTGTGTTGTTCCTTAAGATTCGAGTAATCCAAATGTCCTGAAGAATGAGACCAATTCTGACGAAATCCCCCAACAATATACCCTTCGCTTTTTGTGGAGCTACTTTGTGATCTCCTAATAAGGCAAATTACACAAACGCGCCACCTTGAAGTTAACTGATGGGACGCGAATTTTTAAAGGGACAGTATCGAAATAAAAAAGCTTTAGTGATCGGATTTATTGGTAGCTGCTCTTTATAGTCCCGTGAATGGGCTCATTTTTTTCAAAACACTTAACACTATTTACAAAACCACACACTCAAAGGGCAAAATACCTCAGGTATTCTGCAGAATGAAGTGCTGTATTCAAAACTACTTATCAAAAGGAAACCTTTGCACCAAATGGTACACTCTTTGATCATATTACCAGATTGATGTCTTGCCTAGTGCTCAATCAAAATCATTGTCATCTTTAGTGGGTTTTACTTCTGTAAGTAGAGATTTTGTAGGGAGAGAGTGTTCAAATTTAAAGAATGCACAGAAACTACAAGTATACTGTTGAAACAAAACATTTTATTTTCCCCTAAACAAATCAGTGCAACATATGCACAGCACATGCAAAGTACTTTACAGGTGTGTAAACCATAAACATACTACTTACTGTGTTCACAAAAGTAAGTGTCTTCTACAGCTGCCGTTTCCTTCCTTTGCTGCCACACAGCACTGCTGCTTCATTTTTGCAGCAATTTGTCTAAAAATGAGATCAGTGGTAGATATAATGTTTTTCTGAAATTGTCCCAACAATCCCATTAGCACAATAACTCATAAAGTATCTGAAAGATCTTTGTCAACCATTGCAGACATGTTGTAAGGTTGAAGAGCTGGACCTGACAAATTGTACCAAAATTAAAGCAGCACTGCATAGCAATAGCAAAGAGAAGGTCAGCTCAGACAATTGATTTTGTCAGCATCCATCCATTTTCCAAACCGCTTATCCTACTGGGTCACGGGGGGTCCGGAGCCTATCCCAGAATCAATGGGCACGAGGCAGGGAACAATCCAGGATGGGGGTCCAGCCCATCGCAGGGCACAATCACACACCATTCACTCACACATGCACACCTATGGGCAATTTAGCAACTCCAATTAGCCTCAGCATTTTTTTGGACTGTGGGGGGAAACTGGAGTACCCAGAGGAAACCCCACGACGACATGGGGAGAACATGCAAACTCCGCACACATGTGACCCAGGCGGAGACTTGAACCCAGGTCCCAGAGGTGTGAGGCAACAGTGCTAACCACTGCACCACCATGCCGCCCCATTTTGTCTGCATCATAACTCATATTATTATGTGACTGATCTTTTCCAATATTCAAAGGCACATTATATGGGTGAAGATCTGGACCGTACACCAAAGGAGCAAAACATTATACATCTCTTAAAAAAGCAAACAGTTCTTGACATATGGCACTGTGCTAGCAGCAGCTAGTCATGGCAGCTCCCAGTACTTTGTCTGTCTTTTCTGTTTTTATTGTGTATAATATCTATTGTATCTGTTCTGTATTTTGTTACTTTATTTTATTTTTCTATCCTGTGTTCTGGGACAACTTGGATATTTTTATTGTGGCATAAATCTGCTGACACAGATGTTCATAACATTTTGTCACTATACAGAAGTAAGAAACCATGTCTGTTTGTGTACACACATGTCCAGCTGAGGCAACTATCCCTCATGACCGGAGAAAAGGTGAGGCTGCAGAGCGGGTGTTAAATGGAGGATGAAGAGAACGAGATTTAAACCCTGCATCCCTGCAGTCATTACGGGAAATGTTAGATCCTTGATCCTAAACAGTACAGAGAGTGCAGTATCATTTGTCTCACTGAAACATGGCTACACAAACAGACACCGGACTCTAATGTGACTATCCCTGGCTTCCACATGGTAGGAGCAGACAGAGATACCACCGCGAGCAGTAAGAAAAAAGGAAGGGATTTTCCGTGTTTGTGAATTCCAGGTGGTGCAACGCTGGGCATATCTCGATGAAAGAGTATGTCTGTAGCCCGAATATCGAGCTTACTGCAATCAGACTGCACCCATATCATCCGCCAAGGGAATTTACAAACATTATCGTCATTACTGTTTACATGACCCCTTCTGGGAATACAGAAGCAGCATGTGACATCATCCACTCTGTAACTGTGGGTTTACAAACAAAATACCCCGGTGCTAGCATCATTATCACTGGGAATTTTAACCATGTCTCTGTCCTCCACACTTCCTATCTTCTACCAGTTTGTTTAATGCATTACGAGAGAGAACATGACATAGACTTGCTGTATGCAATTGTTAAAGATGCTGACAGTTTGACTGTCCTCCCCCCACTAAGCAGGTCAGATCACAGCTTAATCTTGCTCACACCATCATATAAACCTGTTGTTGTGAAGCAGCCAGTTACAGTGAGGACTGAAAGGAAATAGTCTCTTGAGGCCATGGAGTCAATGCGTGATGTGCTAGAAGCAACTGACTAATACTATGTCTGCACCACAGCCCAGACTGCTAAATTGGAGGACATGAAGGTGGAGGTTCCCCTGGTCACATGGATTGGCAACTATCTGATGGGCAGGCCACACTTTATGAGACTTCTGAGCTGTGTGTTTGAACATCTGATAAGTCACATTGGGGGTCCACAGTATTATACATATATTTATATTTATATATCCACTCTCTACATGTATAGTTTTTATCCTGTTGTTTTTAATTTTTACTGCTCTGTTCTTGTTCTCTTTCTGCCGTGACAATGCACATTTCCCACTTGTGGGACTAATAAAGAATAATCTTATCTTATCTTTTCACCATTTATGCACAGACTTTGTATGTCATGAGTCATGTCATCTGCAAAAATTTTCTGATGTCAAATCAAATGGACAAATACAGGACCTGGTTAAGCAATCTGTGAGGTAGTGTAGGGAAAAGCACCTAAGGTTGAACGTGACAAAGACAAAACAGCTGGTGGTGGATATCAGTGGGACAGATGTGGAAATTGTGACATCATACCGGTGTAACCTGGTGTTGGGCTCTTATTTCTTGGAGTTTTTGTGTAACCTGAGTTGTATAGGGCAGGGAGTACTGTAGGTGCTGCGCTAATGCAGGCATAGCATAAATTTGTTTTACGTTCCTGCCTCCATTTGTTAACTTTGATTTAATTGGATACTCCATTTATATCCACCAATCAAATAAATCAGAGGGAGAGTGTGAGCACGCGCACAGAAGCAGTGGGAACTCCCAAGCTGGAGATGTGGGAGGAGGACAGTCAGTTGAGAGAAACTCGCTGGACCTGAGGCCACAAGACCGCCCATTTTGTGAAAATCTCCTAGGACTGCATGATTTGCTAGAAACTCACAGTGAGCTGTGGAGCGGAGAGAAACTCCAGTGCACCCTGGCGAGAGAGAGAGACCAGATTCTGCTCCCAGAGGTGAAGAACCGTGGCATGAAAAAGTTGTCACCCAGCTCCAGGATTTGGGACGGGTGTAGGACCACATGCTCGGAAAAAGGTGGACTGATAGGCTGTCTTATTTTCTTTGTTTTTTGCTCTTCGGGGTGGCCGTTTCATTTTTGATCACTACGAATGCCATCATCGACCAGGCCTGCCACGATTCTTTACTTTAACTATTTACCTGTTTAAATGTTTGGTGTGAACTAAGGGAGTGGGGGTTATTGTACATATTGTTTATTCTGAATATGTTTGTTGTATGTGTTTTGTCTTGTGTCTCTTAGCATTGATATAGAAATCATTCCTGTGCAGTCCTATTTAACTCAACTGCCCATGACAGAGCTGTGGTCACTAAATGAGAGTAGTTATGTCTGTTGGCTTTACCTTGCAACTCATATTCCTTATATCCCCTAATTGCATTTTTGGACCTTGTCTATAAAATATTCAGTATTTTATAATTTAATTCCATTTTATTTTATTCTGTTATGGTATTGCATTGTCTTGTAATTTTATGGTTTAATTTAAATGTACCTGGTTGCTATGATAACTTTATTTCCCTCCAGGGATTAATAAAGCTACATATCCATCCATCCATCCATCCAACTATCTACTCTTCAAACTCTTTTAAAAAATGTTTAAGAATGTTTTTTCATCTATACTATACAGTACACACAAACAATCGTTTCACCCCTTGTACATCAGAACTGGGATTAGTGCCATATCTATGTTTATAATGACAGGAATTTTGGGATTTTTGGAAGCTTTTTGCCAGACCCTAGCAAGTTATACAGACTACAACAGTGTTTCCCAACTGAGTCCTTAGGGACCTGCAGACAGTGGGCGAAGCTACAGGAGGCACAGGAACCACGGGGGGCGCTACAGGAGCTTGCGCCTTGCCCCTTTAAGTTGCCCCTTATCGGAAGCGGAAATGCTGTGATGTCAGACGCCGGAGAATTGGCGGAAAATCTGAATGAACAGCAAGGACAGCAAGGGGAATTTAGAATCTCTTCAGGAATACATCGACTGGTAATTTGACATTACAGTCATGAAGAAGAATTTAAATATATCTTCTCCAGCCAAAAGCGAGACGCCGTCCTTCAAAAGAAGTCGCCCGGCAGACTCCCCTGGAACAGCATCGCCGACTGGTAAAGACTTTGCCGACATCCTGGATTCAATCGACAAGCGATTGTCCAGCTTCGACGCAAGGTTGTCTCTGGTCGAGATTCTACATCAGGAATTCAAATCCCTGAGGGAATCTTTGGAATTAATCTGACTCAGTTAAGTCTCTAAATGAAAATGTGACCCATCTAAATGAGGAAAATAAAAAAATAAAAGAGACTGTCATCGATCTCCAGACCCGTGGCATGAGAGATAACCTAGCTGGTGTTTTCAGGCATCCCGGAATCTGCCGAAGAGGACGCAAAAGTTATTGTTAACTTTTAGCAAGACCCACCTGAAGCTTTCGGAGGACACTGTGAAAAACATCTGCTTTGAAAGAGTCCATCAGCTGGGAGCCAAGAGGCCTGCTGCACTGAGGCCGCGTCCTATTGTGGCCAAATTTGGACATTTTAAGCAGAAGGAGCAGGTGAAGAGCTGCGGCAGGGAGCTGAAAGGAATGGACTTTGGCGTAAACGACCAGTTCCCCAAAGAGATTCTGGAGCGACACAAAGTTCTGTTCCCAATCCGACGCAACATTATTCAGAAGGGCTCCCGAGCTGTCATCGCCGTAGACCAGCTGTACGTGGATGGGCAGCTGTACTGCGACCCCAGTACCACTCCCTGGTTATATTAACGCCAGTTCAGATAAGACCCCGTTATATATATTTCTTATTTCCTCTAATCCTCTTCCATTAACATCTCTCTAGTTTATACATGTCAATCTGCTAATTTAACGTGATGTCATATCAAATAGATTACCATCAGTCTCCGCAGCGATACAGTGCTAACAATATTTCCGCTTCTCTCATGTCCTCACGTATACCCTTACCAGCTTGCCCCTTTGTATGTCTCTCTCACTTCTCCCATCTTTTACTGCACCGATCACCTGCTTTTCTACTCTGTCACACACAATACCCTCAATCGTTACGCATCTGCACGGCGTCAACACAACCACTCCGACCTCATAGCGCGCACACACACACACAAGCACGTGCACGCTTGCTCGTGCCTCACTCATTTGCATGTGCAACATTAGCTACACACACACATCTATGGGCACACTAAGGTTTGTGTCATGGAATGTGCATGGAGCTGGCTCCAAAGAGAAGAGGTTAAAAATATTTAGCCAGCTTAAAAAACTACAGGCAGACGTTGTTTATTACAAGAGACTCATAGACCTGCCAAAGCTACTGATGAACTTTCAGTTTCCTAATGTGTTCTCGGCCTGCTGTAACTCTGTAAATTATCTATACTTAACAAAAAGTTATGTATTTTTAGTATATATGGTCCAAATGTTGATAACCCCTCATTCTTCCACGTTTTCTTTACCGCACTCTCTCAACACCTAGATTGAGCACTTGCTCTTGGGGGGCGACTTCAACTTCGGACTAAATAAAGAAATGGACAGGCTCAGTACAGCTGCTCATCGCAATTGGGAAACCACAAATATAGTTAAACAGCACATGAGCGACTATGGACTTTGCGATGCATGGCGTTCTCTTCACCCCACCCGTAGGGAATATATTTTCTTTTCACATGTCCATTACTCTTACTCTCGTCTGGATTATTTCCTAGTCAGTAGCTCACTGCTGAGTGACATTTCAGACACAGAGATACACCCTATAGCTGTCAGCGATCATGCTCCTGTATCTTTAACCCTAATAAATAAGAAGGCCATTCCACCAAGTAGAAACTGGAGATGTAATACATAATTGCTTAAAGATTGAGATTTTATTAACTATTTTAAAAAAGAGTGGGCTTTATATTTCGACTATATTGACCTGCCTGGAACATAAGCATCTGAACTCTGGGAAGCAGGCAAAGATGCAAAGCTCTGATGAGAGGTAAAATAATCTCATTCTCATCATATAAAAAGAAAAGAGAAAACAAGTGTATCCAGGAATTAGAAGAAACCATCAAATCCTTAGAAGAAGCCTACATATCATCCCAGGAAAAGGAAATGCTGAACAAAATATGTAAAGCAAAACTAGAATTAAATGAAATTATTAATAAAAAAACAAAGACTTCGCTGGCAAAATTATGAACATGGTAACAAATCAGGTCAAATTGGACCTAATCAGTTAAAAATTAATAAAGAAAAACAATTATATGTGACCTCTGCTCTTCTACTTCTTTACAAACCACCAAAAGGCACAAAAAGATCTTATTTACATGAGCTTATAAAACATGTATGATTGATAATTTTTTTAAAATGTCAGGGTTAGGTTAGGGTTGGTCATTAACTCGTGACTTAATAATGCATTAAAAAGTCATGAATTCATGTTACTTTATAAGTAATTAATATTGAGTAAACAATTATGTGCCCCCCCCAAGTAAAGTCATGACATAATGATACATTAACAAGTCATGAATTCATGTTACTTTATACGTAATTAATAATGAGTTAGCAATAATGTGCCTTATTTTGCACCAGTATATCCAAGATGATTAGTTTAAATTACATACTCATCAGCATGTAACCCCCCCCCAAAAAAAAACACAGAAATGAAAAGGTAAAACACACCTTTTATTTTACAAAGGTTTAAATGTCAGTGCATCTTAAATCAAGAGGCTAAGGTAACTTGTATTTTAACCTTTATTTTACTTATGCTTTACACGAAATACAAATATTCAGCTTGTTGTCCTCTAAACAGGAAATTGATGGCAAATGTCTTTTATTATGCGCCCAAGTGGTCCCTGCTTATGTTTTTCCCCAAGCCAGTGAGTCCACTCTATGAGTGAGAGGTGTCCTTTTAGCATCTTCTCTGTCCTATTCCCTCTTAGTCTCCATACGTTCCTTTTGTATGTCAGCCACGCTCTTTCAATGTGTTGTGAGTGAGCTCCACTGTGTGGGTCTACAAACCACTGGGAATGGTCTACTGTGAAATGTCTGTAGCCCATGCTGGCCAAAGCACCCCGGTAGGCTCTCCACTCATCTGAAATAATGGTAGTGCCTGGACGCACATGTTTCACAGCTATGGGGATGAGGTGTGTTCTTGATCTTCTTTTCACAAGCCACAAGATTGGGTGTCTGTGTTTATTCCTCACACCCAGACTGCCAAACACCCATTTCTTTCACCTGCATGTTGTTGATGCTCTCCCTCATCCATACTGTAAAAGTTAAATATGTAATTAAAAAAAAGAAATACTACATTATCTGTATTGGAACTGTTGGTATGGTTATTTCTCCAGGCCTATAGGGGGCGCAGGTTTGCACAGTTTGCTATGTTGAGCCAATTAGTTACTAGAAGAAGTGTGATAGGAAGTGTTGCTCATGGGTGAAGCAAGACATGGTGTGTTTCTTCCGATCCAAAGCCATCCACTCCGTTAAATCCCTTTGAGTGGCAATATGAGTAAGTTTATTAATTGTATTTACCTTTAAGACAAGGTATATGACATTTTTTTAAGTGATTTGGAAACGTTTGATGTGTTTTATATGTCCACATAAGTTCAACCAAAGCTAATGTTTATGTGACATTGCTGTATTCTGTATCATTTCAGTTTCACACTTTTTTGCATTATATCCTATCCAAATACAACACGTGCCTGTTCCTTGGAGGAAGTGATGCAAGAGAGAGTTTAGCTGGCTGTGAATCTCAATATAGGACACTGGGTCACATTGGGTGCAACAGTACATTATCATTATATTCATTTAACATGTTTACACATACAGACGGGTAACAAATTAAAGGAAAGTCTGGGGGAGCTTTATACAAGTGTCGCTGATTTTTATTTCAAAACACACAAGGTTTACACATACAAACAGTTGGTTATTTCTAGAATAAAAGTGTAGGGAGCCGCCCATTGGCCCAATGGCAGAATCCAATGGCGCAGCCGAAGGCTATGAATGCGTGTTGGTCCTTCCAAGCGCTCCTGGGAATTACTTACCCTTTTAATATACAAGATATTCTTTTAGACACATATCTGACTCCATTTTATTAAAGACCTTTATTTCAGTATATTGTAGTCATGACGTTTATGTTGTTCGGATTACTTCGAGACTCTCCTTTAGATTACCAACTCTAGTTTACCCCTGACGAAGGAGTCCGCCAGATTCACCCACATCCCACATCACACATCCGTGGGCTTGTTCCACAGGGTTTGTCTTAAAGGTACGGAAATCGCCACCATTTAAGACAATATCAGTCTCTGATTATTCGGGTCCCTCGACCTATATAATTTCCCAAAGGCTCAGTGTCTGCCAATTACTGAGCATGTGGGTGCCTCGGAGATTAAGCCGATGTTTACCCAAACCACACATACGTCCACCTCAGAGGCTCAGCCGGGAGCAGCCCATATCATAACATGTGTCAACCTCAGCGGCTGTGAAGGCGCACCTTTTATTGCGGTAGTTTGTACGAGGTTTACTTTGGGCTCGTCTCAGGGACTCCTTGTCTTACCATGTGAGTGTCTCAGGGACTATGCCCGGTGCCTAGGAACATAGTGTGTACGCCCCTCAGAGGGTAGACCGGTACCTTTCATCAGCATGAGTTGACCTCAGAGGTTAAGTCAGCCCATAACTGAGCGTGTGCGAACTCCAGAGGTGTAGTTTTGGTATCCACCTAACTTAACTTGGGCATTCAAGTTTGGGACCCGGATAAAGTGGATTTAACCCAGAGGCTGCAAGATAGTATTTATCACTTTCGTCCTAATAAGGATAGAAGTCCAATCTGGAAAGTTTAGAAAGAAGTTAACAAATCAGACAGTCATAAAGTAATCGAAACAACATTTATTAAACATACTACAATATACAATTATTGACATGTGGCCACTTACTTGTAAATACATTTGGACAAATATAATATTAAACAATCACATTCTTCAGCTGAGAGTGCACAAAGTTCTGCGGAAAGTATCTGACTACAGATGGACTTTCACCCAGTTCTCTGTGGGAGCTCTGATTACAGAGTGACTCCCCGACTTCTTCTGAAGCCCTTCCTTAAGTATCCAAACCAGGTGATAGCATGTCTCTGAAGACTGACCAATTTCGGTCAATGGTTAATTTTAGGGGCATTGCTGACCTTGGTTCTCAAGTCCTCAGCCAATCAGATTACTTTAGGGGGTGGTCGTAATTCCCTTGTTCTACCATGTGAGAGGCTCTCTCCTTTTGGTGGGTTTAGCCGAAGTTTCTATATTTCTCTTGGGGAAAGTTATACTGCCTTAAATCTGAGAGTATAATACTCGCCATCTCATGCCTATTCAAATGAGACCAAACATGCGTGTATTTGTCCCTAACATCTATGTGTGGTGAGTTATCCTGTTTATAGTGGAAAAGGTGTCTGTGTCTGGAGACTGACAGCTGTTGATGATGTGGATTGACTGTGGAACTCCGGCCACTCCGGGGGGTGAAAGGTCTTGCTTTTTCTGTGTTGCTCCAGTTATTCCTATCCAGTCTCTCAGGAGCCGGCAGGCCTTTGCCTTCCTTAAAAGGGGTGGTTTGAAGAGTTGAGTCCAGTCTTGCCTGGGCCAGCGGAGCTCTGAAATAGACTGATGCAGGCTGATCAGAGTTGGGGCCTGCAGGACCTATAAGTTTTATGTCCTTACAAAAGAAAACAGATGAGAGAAAAACAGATGTGTGCCTGTACATTATTTATATGTTACTAGAAATAGTAAGCAAGCAGACATCACAGACATTCCAAAACCAAATAAATGCCAATTAGAAATGTTCAAATGACAACAACAGTGGTCAGCAAATGCAGTGTTTGCCTTATAGGTTCTAAATTTACCTTTCTTTTATGACGAAAGTTACTTTCATCAAGAACGGAAAATTCCAGAGCACTTCCAATCATCTGTCAATGTCTTCTTCTGAATCATTTCATAGCATAGTGGCTAACATTCCTCATGATACGAGCCATCTTAGAGAGTGTTTTGAAGCTTTTTGCAATGCCATCATATCAATTTGTCTGATCCGTAACCACTGAGTGAACCTGTGAAGTACACAATGATGACTCAATGATGATGGAAAGCTGAGTTGTCAAAATTAAAACAAAGAACTTTGAAATGCATTGTAATATTATACTATACCTTCTCAGCTGTCCAATAACAGACTCACCTGTAAATGAACATTAGCCAAGATGACAAGCTGAGTTTTGATTTCTCAAAGAGAGACCCGACTCGCACTGATCGGCTGGTTTTCTTGCCTCGATGACTTTTATGTCTGCACATCCTATGATGATGATAAATAACAAAACACGGTTATGTAGACAAAAGTATTTTTAACACACATTGATAACATTTTTTCTTTTCCCTAACTCTCAGAACTATCATTATTTCTGTAACATAATACAAACATGATAACATGTAAAATATAAACTTTTCACAATATATAAAGCCTGTTTTATTATAACCACCTATTAAAGTCTTTGTGGCAAAGCTGCCTGACACACTGCAGCGTGGAGAGAATGTATTCATGGTGTCAGATATGAACACATTAAATTAAAGACTTTTTTAAATTACCACTTTACATGAAATCTAAGACCAAACCTGCAATGGAAATACACCCAAACACACGCACACTTAGCTATCTTAATGACGACATTAAACTTATGTTTTATTATTACTCTACTGTTTTCATATGCAGATAATTATCAATTTCATAAACTTGAAACCTACACCCCAAGCAATATTCTGATTGTTGGATGCATCTTTTTTTATATTGTAATGTAGGAAACTCATAGGCTCTGCAGGCAACAAATATAAATTAATATTAATAAAATCACTAACACTCTGGTTTCCACCCACAGTCCAAAAACATGCTGAGGCTAATTGGAGTTGCTAAATTGCCCGTAGGTGTGCATGCGTGAGTGAATGGTGTGTGAGTGTGCCCTGCGATGGGCTGGCCCCCCATCCTGGGTTGTTCCCTGCCTTGTGCCCATTGCTTCTGGGATAGGCTCCGGACACCCCGCAACCCAGTAGGATAAGCGGTTTAGAAAATGGATGGATGGATGGAAATCACTAACATTGTTGTCAGCTCATCATTACACAAATGACAACACATTTAACTTAGGGGAAAACTGTTCAAACTTAGATGAAGAGAATTGCGCGCAGAGAACATGTCACATGCCAGCATCAGTGGTGCGCTCGGTTATTAATGGCATAGATTTGCTGCCATATTATTCAAACACACACAATATCTCATAGGCCAGGGTGGCAAACCCCAGTCCTGGAGAGCTGCAGCCCTGCAGAGTTCAGCTCCAACCCTAATAAAAACTCACCTACCTGGGGAGGTGGGGGCGGCGTGATATTAGAAAACCCAAGTTTTTCATCTGCGGCCAGATTCAAATTTATATATAGAAGACGTTTATCGATATCGACAGATATTTGTGGAAATTTTTTTGTGGTAATATCACCCAAATAAGACCTATCGAATCTAGATTTAAGTCGTTTTAAGAAGGTAATTAAGAAAAACCATATTTACGACATTTAAAACTTTTAAGGACTTTTTTAGGTTGTAGACCTATAATATCCATGGAAAAAAAAAATCAAAAGTGTATCGTGTAAACATCAAATCTGTAATTTGTTTAACTTACCAATAAAAACCGTTGACATGTCTTCTATTTCTCTCCATTGTCATATCGCCACATCTTGAGCACTTTACTCTCCTTGCTAGTAACTTTTTACTTTGAATCCATTTAATGAGCTTGTGTTTCCTGTTAGTCGTGGGTTTCTGAATTGCAAAAAGCAGCAATTTTGAATGCAACATGACCAGAGAGCTATTGGTGCTAACTAATTAAACTCATGTCAGGTGACGCTAAAAACAACAGAGATTGCCTCGCCTATTTCCGGTGCAATAAGAACCTGCTTCAATCATGCGCAAGGCTTAAACATAATACACACATTTACCCAAGTAAAACTTTATGGTATTGCACCATCTTTGGATGTATACACAAACTGGGATAACTGTAAAGATATCCAAGACCCACCAGAGCTTCACGTAGGGTTTAGAAGTGGAATTACAGTAATAAAAATCCAAACTATATATATATATATATATATATATATATATATATATATATATATATATATATATATATATATATAAAATAAGTTATATGGTCTAGCATTATATGGACTAGCAACTGTCTCTGGGGGAGTAACCCTGGATAGGAACTATTAAGCAGCATTTAGTAACAAGCGTCAAAAACACATTTTTAAAAACTTTGACAGAATAAAGACTTAGTTATTTTAATAAACACACTTTTGTCAGTAAATGTTTGTTTATCCTCATGTGCACAAACACACACACACACCTAGGGTGGTCAGGGGGCTATAGAGTTTAACTTTAGGTCTGTCAAAGTATAGGACAGCGATGTGTATTCAGACCCCTAAAACATGCTAACTTAGTCATTCACTAACTCATCGTGAAAAAACAGAAAGAAATAGACTTGTAAATTTTAAAGAAAAGAGAGTAACTGTTTTTGATAATGTTTAAAGTACAAACTTCAGTTGTATCAGACATGCGCATAAGAACACACCCAAGGGAGGGCCTTTAGAGTTTGATAATCAAACTCAATCAAAAAGCACCAGACATATATAGTTTATGTTTTTTCTGTATAAGCATCTCTTTCTTATATCAAAATTTTAAATTAGTATGAGTGTGATATAAATAGTATCTCGGGATCTTGTTCACGAGTGGGGGAACGATGGAGCGGGAAGTCGACAGACAGATCAGTGCAGCGTCAGCAGTCATAAGACATTTTATACTTATTTTACACACATTTACATATTTTATACACAGTTTAAAATTCAGAAAACTACTTGCCTCAGCTGTTTTCAATAAAAGATATTGGTGTGTGGGGATCGTGGCTCTATGCACAAACACGAAATGGAGAGAGAGTGAGTCATTTTAACAAGGATTGCCTGCGTTATTCCTTGATTCTTGTTTTCTAAAAGCTTAGGATGTTTTATTTTAAATAACACATTGACCGAAAAGAGTTTCATTACTTAAAAAACGTTATGGTTAAAGGGTCTTATTTGAAATAAAAGAGCAACATGTGTACCCGTTGGTGTAGCCTTTTTGAAATGTGTGTGTCTGTGTGAGTGTGCATGTGCAAGATGGGGGCCGTCTCGGACAATCATTTCAGCCGCGTTGTTCATCTGAAAACTTCACAATGATGTTGGAGCTGTTAGTTGTTGAGCAGTTGTGAATGTAGAGTGAGTACAGGAGAGGGCTCAGTACATATCCCTGGGGAGCGCAGGTGTTTAGTCTAATCACAGAGGGTGAGGTAATGCTGCGCAGTCTGACCACCTATTGTCTGTCTGACTGGAAGTTGAGGATTCAGCTGCGGCTCAGGCCGCAGTTTCCTGACAAGCCTCAAGGGAGCAATGGTGTTGAACGCTGAGCTATAATCTACAAACAGGATTCTTGCATATGTGTCCCTTTTCTCCAGGTGGGATAGGGCAGTATGAAGAGTCAGGGCTATGGCATCATTGGTGAACCTGTTGTGGTGTTATGCAAATTGCAATGGATCCAGTTAGTCATGGAGCGCAGAACAGATGAAGTCCCTGTCCAGCCTCTCAAAACATTTGCCTACAATGGAGGTTAGGGCAACTGGTCGCCAGTCATTCAATGATGGGATATTTGAAGACTTGTGTACAGGGACGATGGTGGCCAATTTGAAGCAGGTAGAAACCACAGACAGGGAGAGGGAGAGGTTGGAAAATGTTCATGAACACTCCAGCCAGCTGAGATGCGGATGACCTGAGGACATGGCTGGGTATTCCATCAGGGCCAGCAGCTTTACAAGGGTTCACTCAGCTGAAGCTCTCACGCACATCATCAAAACAGTCCTTTGCACAGAGAGGCTGTTATCTGCAGTGCAGTGTTTTTCCCTTTGAAGTCTGTGATAGTGTTTACTTCATAGTTCATGCCACATTCTCCTGGAGTTGTTGAAATGAAAGTGAATAAGAAACTTCAAACAAGGAGACCTAAGGAAAGCGTGTTCAATCACATCGATCCAGGTTTTATATAAAAAGTAAGTCTAACCCACTTCTTTTTGGTGCCTTGTTCCATTTCTCACTGTCTAGGCTACTCCCTGTCATGTTCTGCCTCCTTTTGGGGATTTTCGTTTATCCTTCACCTGCTCTTGGTGAAGGTTTTGGCGCCTCCTGTCCCCTGCGGAGAAGCACACGACTTTCTCAGCTGTCACCAAGCCGGGACATCCATCAATGGTCTGATCAGCAACTCTGGACTTTTGTGGAGGAAGAGGGATTCCCATCGCTCCCGATCTCTCCCGCTCAGAGATCATGCAGATCACCCTTTTCACCCCCCCGTGGTGTCTGGATCTTCATTCGCCATACTTGCACCGCCCACCTTCTCTAGATGTACGAATCCTTCTGTTCGACTCTTACTCAGAGGCTTTAAGAAATCTTCACCCACTTCCATTGATAAAAGACGTCCCATCACTTTGGGTATTTTAAAATCAATGATCATTGTTCTCCATCGTGGATGTTTTTCCTCTCTTCACTGACACTCTTTTCTTCTTACTTTTTACGATCTTATACGACCCGGGGAATTCATCTATCTCATCTCTCCCTAATCAGACCCTTCACATCTCCAATATTTCTTTTTCAGCCTCATTCTTTTCTATCTTTTTAAGCAGTACCAAATCAAATTCAAGTAGTGCTGGGTCTACTCTCTACATTGTGTGTAACAATACTCTGTACTGTCCCCTTGGCTCCAAGATGAAATATCTTAGACTAAGGCCTCGTTTAACTCCCTCAGACTCACTCTTCCTAACTTCTAACGGCACACCCATGTCCTACACCTGGTTCATCTCTCATCTAAAGACTCTCATTTATTTGTGGGATCCCTCACACTCATTATTTTGGGAACTCCTTTCATATTGGAGCAGCATCCGTTGCATCTCATCAGGGAGTTCCACCATCGATATTGAAACGCATTAATGGAAGCTCCATACCGCTGGCAAAGAGCTTTTCATCCCTCGTAGAACGCTTGACATGCCCCTGCATTAATATGATGGTTCCATACTGCTGGCAAAGTGCTAAGCGTATCTATAATGCTTTGTCATATCAACAACTACTTACCCCTATAGAAGCGCTTGGCGTTTCCAGAACGCTCCTGCTTTAATGTGGCGGTTCCATACCGCTGGCAAAGCGCTTGGCGTCTCCATAACACCTTCTCGTTACGCCAGTGGCTCCATACCACTCTTGAAATCATTCAGCATCTCCATACGGTCTTTCATTAAATCAGCGGTTCCATACCGCTCTCAAGACACATAATTTATTTCAATAGTCCTTCAGCAGCTATAAAAGGTTAAGGTCAATTTCCTCACATGCAAGTAGTCAAGATCTCATTATCTAAACAAATTGTTCTCTGTTTCCTCCCAACAGGTCTAAAGCCTCGTTTGATAGACCTAGTGGTACAGTTTTGGTATTCCTTGCTCTCTTCATACTACTAACTTTTGGGGTTGGCTCCTTTGCCTCTTGCCTGGTCGCCCAACCAGGTCTGTTGGCTTTGACAAATTACTGTTGGTCAATGGAACCAACGACCAAGAGACGGGCTTCGCCAAATTATTGTTCTCATACTCATTTAAATTGGTTAATCAAAGAAACACTTGTGTCATTGTGTCATCTATTGAGGTCTCCTTGGTTGACATAAAAGTCAATACGAAAGTTCAAACAAGGAGACATAAGGAATGCAAATGTGTCCAATCACATTTTATATAAAGAGTAAGTCTAACCCATTTCTTTGCCATTACAGCTATTCAATTCACCCACCTCTTCGCCTCCACCACCTTCAGCTCCCTGTCCTGGTCCGGGGTTGGCTCCTTCCTTTAATCAAATAAACAGTCATGTCAACTATCTATTGAGGTCTCCTTGGTTGAACTGTGATTCAACTCAGTCTCTGTACTCACATTTCACTGTTTTTATGGTCTTCTGGAGTTAGTATCTGGTATGCCTGTAGCCCGAATGCATTTGCAAAAGAGTTCCGCGCTGCTAATACTGTGCGAACATTACTGTTGATCCATGGTTTCTGGTTTGGATAAAATATAATTGCTATGGACAGAACAACATTGTCCATGTACTTCTTGATGAATCTGCAGACTGATTCTGCATATTCGTCGATGCTGTCAGTGGCCGTCTGAAACATTTCCCAGTCCACATGATCAAAACAATCACGTAGCACGGATGCAGATTGGTCCGTCCAGTGATGCACCACCCAGAGAGTTGGTGCTTCCTCTTTCAGCTTCTGCCTGTAGGCAGGAAGGAGCAAAATGGAGCTGTGATCTGATTTGCCAAATGGAGCACGGGAAAGGCCTTTGTATGCATCCCGGAAGAATGAGTAACAGTGGTCCAGGACCCGACCTCCTCTGGTGTTGTGCTGAATATGTTGATGGAGTTTTGGTAGAACTTTTCTGAGGTTGACATTCTTGAAATCCCTAGCCGTGATAAACACTGCCTCTGGCTGAGCAGTTTCCTGTCTGTTGATCACTCTGTACAGTTCCCTGAGTTCCCAGTCAGTATCGGTTTGTGGGGGAATGTCAAGAGCCATAACAATGACTGTTGTAAATTCTCTTGGAAGCCAGAAGGGCCAGCACATAAGCATAAGATATTCAAGGTAGGCCTGAATGATTTATCGATTTTAAATCGAAATCGCGATGCAAAACAACACAATTAGCAAATTGCAAAGGCTGCGATTTAGGACATACATTACATAGCAGGATTTGTTGTGAGAATAGTTTTCCAAATTCATGCTGTGCTTCCTGTGTGACAGTAATGCTCACCAGTCAGAAGTGGCCCGTTTGACGATGGAGTATCGTCAAACAGCAAACACATGAAATATGAAGAATATGCTGCATTTTCTTCTTGCCTAGATTGAAACCTTTCAGAAAGGTCCTATCATCAATAAAATCGGCGACCTCCTTTTAACCACCAGCAGTGACATACTTCAGCATATCACACCTTTTGTTTTTGTTAATGGGCAACTGCATTAGCATAATCCAACAAAACAACGAGACAGTCAGTAATCCTCACAGCAGCGGAGTCGGTGACCCCCAGAAAAGCAGTAAAACCCATAATACAGTTGTGTTTATGTCATATGTTTTTGTGCTCATTGATTTAAGTATTGATTTTAATTGCACAAAAGTAATAAAATAAAAGCCTCGCTTTAACATAAATACTAAAGGAACAGATCGCTTTAATCGATATTACAGTTGGGTATGGGCACGTACGGTCTTATTGTTTAGAAAAGACATTAAAAGGTGATGCATATAATGTTTTCTCATTTGTTTTGTATTTGTCAGAGCAACAAATCAAAGGAATGGTAAGCTGCTTCATTCAAAACTGCATTTTACTTCTCATTTCAAATAAAATGCAGGGTTTTTGCCAACTTTGGTCAGCTGCCTGGGGGATATTCCATGAAGCAGGTTTAAGGGAAAGTCTGACTTTCTTTAGTTACTTTCATGGAATACCCACCTGGAGTGAGGCTTTCTATTTCAGACGAGTCTGCACATACATTTACGTGTATGTAAGAGTTTTATTACCATGTAAATAGTCTGTAAGGTTTGCAAACTGCCCTAATGTTTTTGATGCAGCTAATTCTATGTTCATAATGGAATAATTTAGATTTGCCATAGGATTTCTTGCGTGAGAGTCTGACAGCATGTTACTCAAACCTGTGGGAGTTTGCACCTCTGAACACATTTTTTTGTTTTCTATGAATTGATTTGTATATAAAAAACCATATACATTTGTTAAAAAGCGGAAATTTCGACCAACATCACCAATAAACTACATCTATTTATTCTTTTACTTTTTTTAACCTAACACATCACATCTTTAAATTCTCCTCCTTGCATTAGAATATAGACCAGTTCATATTTTTAACGGTATCTCAAGTAGTAATGCTGCGTCATATGTTTTAAATTTATTACATACTTAATATTGAACTGAAAAAAATTATGTTGCAAATGAAATCGTAATCGCAATATCTGTCAGAAAAATCGCGATTAGATATTTTTCCCAAATCGTTCAGCCCTAATTCAAGGTGTGTGGAGCAGAAGGACTTTGGGTGCATCGTGTGCATGTTCGTGCAATCACGCCAAGAATTATTGATCATGAAGCACATGCTGCCTTCTCTGCTCTTCCCAGTCAGGTCCTGCAATCTGTCCACTCGGTGCGCGGAGAACCCCGGTAATTGAATAGTGGAGTCTGGTATCTTGTCCAACAGCCAGGTTTCCGTAAAGCAGATCACACAGCAGTCCCAGGTCTCTTGTTAAAATGAAATCTGTGCCTGATGGTCACACGGCTTGTTCTCCAAAGACTGTACACTGGCTAGAAGTATGCTGGGAAGTAGTGGTCTGTTAGCGTGCTGTCTTAGCCGAACCAGGACGCCGGACCTCTTCCCTCTTCTTCGACGTTTATGAGTTCCTGGGGCCCAGGTTAATGGCACCTCAGGCAAGATGAACAGTGGGTTTCCAACTGGTGGATCCACGTTGCAAAACTTAACCCTCTGGGGTCTAGGGGTAGGGAACACACTTTCACCTACAGGGGCATGATCACACATTTCATTCAAAATTAACTTATAACTTAATTCATGGCAAATAAATTATTTATTTTACATTTACTTTGTAAATGTAAAGTTTGTAGTTTGACATCAGAGTATAGACATTTCAAAATGCAGTTTGGAACACCTGCAGAAACATTATAAAAGTACATAGTAAGCAATGGTGGCAGTTTGTTTTGATCCCAGATATCTGATCACCAAAGTCTTGGCTACATGAAGATGACTAAATTGTGTAGTTGCAACATTCAGTTGGATAAATAAATAAGAAAAAGCTAACTCATGTCACTATTTCTGGTCTCCTTTTATTGAATATGTAGAAGCTCTTATGTGTATGCATGAGCCATTCACACCTGGCCACATACCCCTCCCCTTTTATGGTGCTGATGGGGATGTATCTGAATCACATTTCACTGTTACATTGTTCATCTGTGCACCTGTGCTTGGTTAAATAGCTCACTTCTTGTTGTGCTTTGACTGCTTTGATTGAAAAACTCATCCAGCTGTTACAGATTAACATCAGTGGCATATACAGTACATGGTTATAGGAGACTGACCAATCAGCACGCAGCAAGAACTCGGTATTTAACTGAGATCCAGGTTATTTTAATTAAAATGGTATTTTAAAAATCCTGCTCTAGCTCAATGTGTCCTCCTGTCCAAAAGCAAATCTCAGAGCCTCGAGGCAAATCACTGACTAACTAGAGCCAATCCCAGGCAGTATAACCGACCGCCTGCTAGTCGCTTAGAGTCATCACCTAGGGTTCATTTTATTGAGAATTTTATTATTTTATTATTTTATTATGTCTGTTCCCTGCACTTTTAATTATGGAAGCCTATTCCACCGTATTGTGTGCCATAATTACTAAAATTACAATGAATCCGTTACTAGAAAACAGTTGTGATGCAAGGCTTAAACTTAAACTTGGACTTCTCAGTGTAAGATCACTGGCTACTAAGGTACTATTAATAAATGAAATGATTACTGATTTTAGTCTTGGTGCCCTATGCCTTACTGAGACCTGGCTTAAACCGGATGAATTCATGGCACTAAATAAATCTACTCCAGTTGAAAACAGTTATAAGCATAACCCTACACCAAACCGCAAAGGTGTTGGTGTTGCTGCAATTTTTCAGACCCACCTAGGAGTGTCTGAGAAATGTAGTTTTAGCACATTTGAAAATCTTGTTCTTAGCCATATGGGCTCATCTCTTTGAAGCTCTTCACCCCAAATCCCCATTGATACTGTGTATCGACCTCCTGGGTCGTACAGTAGTTTTCTTGAGGAATTTGCTGATTTTTTTTAACAAACCTGGTGATCCATACTGACAAAGCTATTATTGTTGGTTATTTTAATATTCACATGGAGAAAGACAGTGATCCTTTAAAAATAGCATTTGCAGCTATTCTTGACTCTGTAGGTGTATGTCAGAATGTAGTCGGGCCTACTCATGCTTGTAACCATACCCTTGATTTGATTATTAGCCATGACATCCTGGTGGAACATGTATTTATTATGCCACAGAGTCCTCTGCTCTCAGATCATTACTTGTTAACGTTTGAAATCCAGTATAGCCTCCCGTCGACCGCAGTTCCAAAGTACAGAATCAGACGTTCCGTTCACTAACTACAACATTTATAAAACAACTTTCACAGTCCTTCAGCCTTACATCTGAAGCATCGTGTGTAAATTAACTTGAACAGGCAACTGCAAACATGGAAAAATCCCTTCGTAGCACTCTAGATCTTGTAGCTCCACTTAAGAGAATAAAGCATAGAGATAAGAAACCTGCCCCCTGGTACTGTGATCATACACGTGAACTCAAACAGGCATCACACAAGCTAGAGCGCAAATGGCGCTCAACTAAACAAGAAGTTTTAAAATCTGCTTGGAAAGAGAGCCTCTCTAAAGACAGATTAACAGACGTGAACAAAACCAATCCTAAATTCCTATTTGAATCCATGTCTAGGTTAACACATAATTCTTCATTAAACTCGCAAGTCCTGCAAGTTCTTAAGAGTGATGACTTTATTATTTAAGGGTAGAGCTCTCTATTGGTTCTGTTCCTACTGTATTTAACTGATCGCTATCAGTTTGCCCATCTGAAAAATGAATCTTCCAAGGCCACCAAAGTCAAATACGGCGTCCCACAGGGATCAGTATTGGGCCCGCTACTGTTTACCTTATACATGCTACCTCTTGGTAACATTATTAAAAATCATGGTGTTGGGTTTCATTGTTGTGCGGATGATACACAGTTATATTTATCTGTTAACCCTGATGATGCATCACGGCTCTCTTAAAAGACTGTCTATTAGATATCCAGTGCTGGATGGCAAAAAAATTCCTTATGTTAAACACAGAAAAAACAGAAGTACTGGTAATTGGTCCCAAGGCTGCACAAAATAAGTTTCACCACCTCAACATTGGTGGCCTTCCTACAAAACCTAACACAGTGGTTAGAAATCTTGGTCTTCTAGTTGATTCAGATTTGTGTTTTGATGCTCACATAAGAATTATTACTAGAACTTCATTTTACCATCTACGTAACATAGCCAAGCTTCAGGGGAAGATGGTGGCATAGGAGGTAGTGCTATTGTTTGGCAACCGGAAGGTGACCCCATCAAAGTGTTCTTGAGCAAGACACTGACCCCCAAATTGCTCCCGGTGTGCAGGTTGGCACCTTGGCAGCCTCTGCCACCGGTATGTGAATGGGTGAATGTGAGGCATGAAATGTAAAGCACTTTGAGTACTCGTAAGAGCAGAAAAGCGCTATATAAATGCAGTCCATTTACCATTTCGGAAGATGCTCTCCCTTCATGAGGCAGAAAAAATAATACATGACATTATAACTTCTGGGCGGCATGGTGGTGCAGTGGTTAGCACTGTTGCCTCGCACCTCTGGGACCCGGGTTCGAGTCTCCGCCCGGGTCACATGTGTGCGGAGTTTGCATGTTCTCCCCATGTCATTGTGGGGTTTCCTCAGAGTACTCCAGTTTCCCCCCACAGTCCAAAAACATGCTGAGGCTAATTGGACTTGCTAAATTGCCCGTTGGTGTGCATGTGCGAATGAATGGTGTGTGAGTGTGTCCAGCGATGGGCTGACCCCCCCCATCCTGGATTGTTCCCTGCCTCGTGCCCATTGCTTCCGGGATAGGCTCCGGACCCCCTGCAACCCAGTAGGATAAGCGGTTTGGAAAATGGATGGATGGATGGATGGATGGATGGATGGATGTGACACATTTTGTCACAATTGCAAATGTTTCAATAGTCACATCTGTCTGAATAATTGTCTTAGTGCAAAAGGGACAGTGGTACTGACCAGCATGCCTGCAGTCAAGGTTACACCTATTTATTTTGTATTGTGTTGAGGAATTTTCAAAAAATGAATCAATTTTCAATGTATAAACATTTATATTAATTGATTAATTTGACAGAAAAAAAATATTTTCACACGTACACATCGCTCCGTATTTTTGTGGATATGATTTTACCCAACACAGTAGAAATATGTATTTGTGAACAGTGATGTATTTCTGATTTTTCTTCTACAGATCCAATATATACTTCCATATTTCCATTGGGTAAGATGTGAAGGACAGGTGTAGGTCTACTTATAAAACTTTGGTTTCTGGCTTGTATGTTGGCGTTCACACCTGTGAATGAGAGGGTTGCCTCCCTTCAACTTAGTGTCGAGGAATGGGCTCTGAATGTTGTCTGATTATGCACTGGACATCAGTTCAGAGTATCCAGCCAGCTTTTAGACCAGTGTAGCGCCCCTGGTTCTACACTGATAAGGACAAAGGTGTCACATCTACCTAGGTTCGAGAAGAGGTACGCTTTGACTCAACTCACGCGAGAAGCTAATGAGTTGAACAGTTTTACTGCCTTATAATACAACTGCATTTACCTTTGTACATACAGAAAATGGAATAAAGGAAAAGCCATTTTTTAAGTTTATCTATTCACTGTGTGTTCTGAGAACAGAACATAGTTGAATAAATCTTACTCATGTCTAATTAAACCAATTGAATCATTTACATTCCATTTAAATTAGGCTTCAGACTCTTCATCCACTGTCATAAAGAAGACTCTGCCAGATATTGATATTACAGAATGTTCACCATTTCTATGAAAAACTGAACAGCTGTGTTGTTTATTAATCTGTTAATCCCAAAACAGATGATTCTGATTCAGTGTCGTGGGAATTACTCACATTGAAAAAAATAATAAAAAAACAGAAAATGTCTGGGCAGAAATTTATCAATAACTTTTCCATTAAATTTACAGATAATTTTAGCCTTGAAATGGAAAATTCTGTAGATTCACAGTATATCCTCTGTCATGGACACGGAGAGAAGGTAAGAGCGCCCCTAGTGGCTACATTGTCCCTGTAGCAGATATAATGGGTGGAGGCCTTTTTGCTTTCAGACCACAACGTGGGATAGAAGAACAAATCAAATCATTTTGCTCATTTAATATTCAGATTTATAATAGGCTTTATTTTTAAAAGCCCAACATTACTGAGGATGGTATGTCACAGATATTAGTTCCTACTTTGTTTTATTGTTAGTAATTTTTCAGGGTCTTACTGGTTTAATACAGTTAACTGCTGTATGCATCATGGCCCATTTCTTTTGGTACTGTTTTAGTGCTTGTTGGTGTGAGGCTTTAAAGAAATCCTGAGGAGTTTTTTTAATGCATGCAGTATATTCTGGTTAGTGTGGTCTAATCTTGATGTTTTCATCTGGTTTGTTTACAGTAGTGTGCAAAAATCTTAGGCACTCAAAAGAAATGTTTAACGCTATTTATCTGGGTGGTAAGTGCACATTTTCTTAGAACAAAAAATGTAATTTAACATAAGAACTGTCACGCCCAGCTCGTACAATCCTCGTGTGTGCCACACCCCCCTGATTATCCACGTGTGCTTCCCCGATCGTACCCAGCTGTGTCCGATTATTTTCGCCCAGTCTTGTCTATTTCAGTCCGTCTTGCCTGAGTTCATTGTCCATCATTGATGTTAGTCTTTGTCAGATGTTTCCTGCTCCTCGGTTTGAAATTAAATTCCCGTTTGCCCCGAATCCCGCCTGCCTGCCTGCCTGCCTGCTCCTTGCTCAGTCACCTGTTTCCTGCCCGTGCGATCGTCCGCGGTTTACTAGAGCGATCGCCACGCAATCCTGACAAGAACATATGAAAATTACGAGTAACACAATAAAAACTAGTAAAAATGTCTTCTGTTCTCCAAAAAGTTACTGATATCTACTTGGATAGCTAGATGACCACCACTTCAGTTCCCAAGCTTCTCTTCAGTGGCACCCACTGTTCTAGGTATTTATTACATTTCACCACCAGCTCGCTTAATTAATTAACTTAATTAGTTAAAGTGAACGAAATATTGAATATTGAATATGAGATGGGCTAGTGGTCAGGTCAAAAAATACAAGCGTGTATTGTATGGTTGCTAGAAATGATAGTTATTTTAGCAGAGGTTTTGAAATGGCTAAGCTGACACTTTGACAGGCGTAACAGCGTAGTTTTACACCAACAGGACATTTATTTAAACATTTTTTTTTTGCCTGCCTGAGATTTTTGCACAGTACTGTAGATTTAAACTGTGTGGATAGCAAGTAGTAAAGGCTAACCAGTCCTGCTGTTCTTAGTAGTGGGTCAGCCAAAAACCACCCTCCTACCCCCAGCAGTCTCCAAGGGACAAGAGACTACATACAGAGTACAGAGGATAAATCCTCCCACCCAGCCACTGAAAGGCACACAAGACCCCAACAAGATCCATTTCTATGGCTACAGACAACATGTAATGGTTCTATATCTGGGGGGTTATATTTATATGAAAGTCAGTACCATGCCATGCTATATATATACATCCAGCAGCATTCCCTGGTCTACAGGGAAGTGGGTGGTTCCAGGAGCTGCACAGTAAATGACATCACAACTTTCCTTACATCATTCTACATATATAAGACCAGTAATCAAAATGGCCTTACATCAAGAAATACACCACCCCCAGGGGGGAATTTCATGAACAACCACAGCCGTTCAATTTTTCTTATAAATAGAGAATGTCCTGCAAGGTCTTCTTCATGATAGTTCATGATTCAGTTGAGTTGAAATACTCATGCACTGTGTCAACATAAAGTAAAACCAACAAGTCAGTTGAATCATTTATTATATCTACAGAATTATTAATACGGTACATTGGACCCTGTTTTTACGGATTTTTTTTTACAATGTGCAGGCTCCCCCATTAAAATATATACATATTAAAAGCGTAATATAGTGTTTTTATAGTTATGATATATGACATCACTTTAAAAACATCTCACAGGATTGCAAGACTTGAACAGTATTCCAGATTAAACAGGAAATTTTGAATGTGTTTTTAAACGTGATCAAAACTCACATTCAGAGAATTACAACCCCTGGTGAAAAAACTGTGTAATAAAGTGTATTAACAGTGTCCTTTGATCACTCGAAGTGTACTAAAAATGCATTCTCTTTACACATATATTTTTTAATACACTGACATTATACTTCTGTGTACTTTTAGAAAATATATTTTGCATTTAAACATAATTAAGTACACTGAAGCACATAAAAGTATGTCTGTAATCAAAAAACAGTTTAGTACATTTTTTTAGGGATATAACACACTTACTGTAATAGACTTTGCTGAAAGTATATTTTTCGTGCTAAGTGTATTTTTTACGTAAATACTTTAGTATACTTTTTTCACAAGGGACGTTATTAGTATGTTTACCATAAACACGCGCGCGCGTGTGTGTGTGTGTTTCGTTATTATTTATACATACGTTTAATGTCTACACAGGTATTGTTACCCCCTTGGCTATTCTCTATGGAGATCACGTGCTATGGATGGTCGTTTGCGACAACACTGGAAGGGGCGCGAGATTGCGCGAGAGCTGCGCAGCGGAACGCATCCTAATTTCGAGCCAATACCCTGTAATTAGGTGGTAAGAGTGCTTCCCATTAATCGATATTGCTGATGGTGCATTCAGTTCGTACGTATGCAAATACGTGATGGCTGCATGGAGGGGGGTTGTGTCGATTTAGCGCATATGTGTAACCCTGTTGCTATATTAGCTTGAATAACGATATAACTATCGATTAGTGCAAAATTATGGATATTCTTGACAGGATTTTCTGAAGGCATTAACCAGTAAAAGCACCAGCAGTCATCAAAATTAAGTTATATTTGTCGCGATGCGATCAGAAGATGGAAGTGCTGTCTATGCTGTACGTGTGTAGGTTGACGTGAAATATTAATCGTTACTTATTCATACATCTGCTCTGGCAGGTAGACGGTTTTTTGCTCAGCCAGTTAATCATTTTAGGGTTTTTTTGTCCTGTCCATTTCGGTGGAGGAAATCTTTCTGGGGAGTCACATTCCACATATTTGTATAAATGCTTACTAATTCAAATAACTAAATGCTCAGATTTTGAAATCCCATTATTTCCCCCCTTTTAATATTAGAAAGCAACGATTTTAGGAAGCATTCATAACAATTATTTCACGTGCTAGTGAGGTTATGTTTTCAGAGCTGTTCTCAAGAATCTTACTTTATCATATCTAATGAACAATTACTGGGAAATAGAAGAACGTTTGATCCGTTTTCCCAGTGTCAGGGAATCTGTCTGAGGCCACAGGATATATTTGGTGGACCGACAGCTTTAACATCCAGCAGCCTACCAGTAGAGGGGGCTCTTTACACACTCGTTCCACTAGTGTAAGTTTGTGCCAGCAGTGAAGACCAGTGCTTTTGTTTGCGCCAGGTCAGCAGGGTGTTATGGAGATGTCCAGCCACAGCCTGTTCCTGTTGCAGCAACTGAATGTCCAGAGGGAGTTTGGCTTCCTCTGCGACTGCACTGTGGCTATCGGGAATGTCTACTTCAAAGCCCATCGGGCTGTGCTGGCGGCATTCTCCAACTACTTCAAAATGATCTTCATCCACCAGTCCAGGTTAGAAAAAAATATGGGATGTTACTAAATCTACTTTCAGTGTCTAGGCTATTTCATTATACATGCTTAGTGAATTTCTAAAAACAGATTCAGATGCATAAAAGGGTGAATTTATACTCCAGCACATCTAGCTAATCAAATTTGATTAAATGCAAGCTTATTCAGCAGCTGTTTCATCAAAAATGCCCACTGGATGATGGGGTCACCCTATAAATATGTTTTTTCCCAAGGTTTCTTCCTTCTACAGAGTTTTTCCTTACCATTGTGGCTTCTGGCTTTCTCTCTGGGGGCATTGGGCAGGGTCAATGTAAAGCATTTTGAGACAATGTAATGTTATGAAAACGTGCTATATAAAAATAAACTGAATTGAAAAATGACTCACAAAATACTTTTACAAGATCAGTTTTAAATGAATAACTTGATTGTACTGAAAGCAGTCTGAAGTCTGGCCTTTCCTTTTGTATAGTGAGTGCATTAAGATCCAGCCCACTGACATCCAGCCTGACGTGTTCAGCTACCTGCTGCACATCATGTACACAGGCATGGGCCCCAAGCAGCAGGTGGATCAGAGCAGGCTGCAAGAGGGCATCAGGTTCCTGCACGCTTACCAGCTGTATCGAGGTGGAGCTGAGGGCCAGGACCCTGTCTCTGACACCAGCAGGATGTCCAACCTCTATGGGATTCAGATCTCCTCCCAGTCAGGCCCCAAGGGGAGCCTTAGCACCAAGGAAGGTCAGCCCAGTGTGCGGTTGCGGCCCTCCCCGACCCTGGGTCCCAAGGAAACATTGCGAAACAGACCTCGCACCAGCCTCCACGGCACCTGCTCTGTGGCCTCTGGGGAAGACGGCAACTTTCAGCCTAGAGTAAAACAGGAGGTACTGGAGTCTGAGGTTACCGCAGAGCCTCAGGCCTCCTTCCCTGGTCAAGGCTCCTTCCGGGAGCGACGCAGGCCACTGCACTGCCACCAGTGTGGGGAGAACTGCAGCTCTCACCAGGGCCTGCGGGAGCACCTTTTTACCCATGCCTCTGGCTCCCTGGTCCTGGCTTCGCCTGTGGCCCACCTAGAGAACACAGACCAGGGACTTAGTCATGATGCCAGTGGTGCTGAGTCAGAGGGGCCCGAAGAGCGCCCCCTACAATCTGGCACAGCAGTGGGGACACCTAGCGATGCAGAGCAGCTGGAGGACGCAGCAGTCGACCCAAGGGGCTCCCAACGCAGAAAGGCTGCCTGCGCCACCTGTCTGGCCCAAGGAAGTCAGCTTCAGGAGCAGAGGTCGGTGCTCTGCCGCCGCCAAGGACGCTGCCGGCAAGCAGCCCATGTGCTGCAGCCCTGCTGTGAAGGCCAGGCACAGCTGGGGCTGCAGGAGGTGACGGCCATCCCTCAGGACAATGGCGGCTCCTGTTACTCATTAGACTCTGAGATCTCTCAGGAGAGCATCGACACCGTGCTCACCGAGTAACGTGCACATACCATCCGCTCTTAGACTTTCCTTTATTCACAGTCGCTTCAGTCACACTAATTTTCCTCTCCAAGCCATACTCACCGTGTTATTTTGTTAGCCATCCTTTATCATTGATTGCTGATCTCATGAAAACATATTGTAATAAATTCCTTTTAATCTTTCGCAGGTAAATTGCTGAAATACAGTTAGGAAATAAGATTATTTATTTGTTTTGTACCTCAAGTAATAGCACAAAAGAGTCTCCTGTGGTTTTAATGGTTTTTCTTTTTATGCATGTAATTGACACCAGTGGGAGTGCATTCTTTATTTCCAAAACTCTTTATTTAGTGATTATAAAAATGACAAGCCATATAATCATTAACGGCAAGATGCCACCCTTTGCTGTCCGTGCCAGGGTGCTTGTGGGTGACAACTGTTATAAATGCTGATTCTGAAGTGCACACTTAAATGGCAGCTACTGTATGAAGTGACAGTAAAATGTGTATTCGTTGATGACAACTGATGTACTGTATAAGAAGTGGTCTTAAGGTTTTCTTTAGGCATTTCTTTAAGCATTCTTTTTCTTACTAATTTGAGCTTTGCTGTGCTTTGCTTGGTGTTATTGTTTTAAGTGTTACAACATAATGTTGAATATAGTGTTTATTTGTCTTGAGGACTAGTTTAACCATTGAAATAACTAATATCTAAATAATTGTTTTTGTTTGTTTGTTTTCTACATCAACCTGACTTGTGTCCTGTTGCATATTCACAGAAACTAAATGAAAATAATCTATTCTGGATATCTTGCCTTAGTTTGAACTGTCCCTTGTAAAATGTTAGTGTCCACAGTGTAGTAGACCAAGCTGGCTTTAGCGGTAAATGTCTGGGAGTGATGACAGAGGAGGGTGTCTGATTTCTCTGTACTGCTTTGTGCCGATGGCCATAGATGACATTAAACTTAGTGAAGAAACTTGATTAAAAAAAACAATACCAAATTGACCCGCATAGTTTTTTGTTACTGCATTATAATGCCTTAATAGATTTTCTCTGTCACCTGCTCATTTTGTTGCATACATGCAGGAGACATGCAACCTAACATGGGAATAGATGATGGAAGTCCATTCCAGTCCAGAGATATTTGACAAATTTTTCAAAAATATTTTTTGTGTGTTTAAATCATATATAGCATACAATAAGTTGTAGTAACAGATGTGGCCATATAAATAGAAAAAAAAATTAACAATTATGGTATTGTTATTGTCAGGTTTGAATGGTGGCGTCTCCACACTACAATTTTCAGATCATTTACATTATCATTTACAATTTTCAGATGCTCATTTAAGAATAGTCCAACTGTTTTTTTCTCAGCCATTCTTGAGTGCTTTTAGCAGTTTGTTTTAGGTCTTTATTCTGTTGGTGGACCCATGACCTGTGACAAATGGCTGAGTTTTATGACACTGGGCAGTATGTTTCGCTCCAGGATGCCTTGGTAGTCTTGAGACTTTGCACTGCGCAGATTCACAGCTCCTTGTGCCAGATGCAGCAAAGCGGCCCAAAAACAAAACCGAGCCCTATCCATGTTTCACAGTAGGTATGGTGTTCTTTCCTTTAAAGCTCAATTTTTCTTTCTGTAATGAATGGTTTTGGATGGTTTCCTTGGTTCTTTGTCTACCATCCGCACCATCCTTCTGATTAACCTGAGGTTGCATTTCCTCTTGCGTCCACGTCCTGAAAGGTTGGCTATAATCCAACGAACCTTATACTTTTAATAATATTGGCAACTGTGGTCACAGGAACATGACGCTGAGTCACGGAGACGTGGCTAACCGAGCTAACGCCAGAGGCTAACGTGGACCTGCGCGGTTTTGCGTCTGTGAGAGCCGACAGAGACGCAGAAGCCTGCGGGAAAAGCAGAGGAGGGGGACTGATTGTCTACATTAACAACAGATGGTGTAATCCAGGGCATGTCTCCGTTAAAGCGTCTTTATGCTGCCCAGACCTGGAGCTGCTAGTCGTTAGCATGCGGCCATATTATTTGCCTCGGGAGCTCAGTCACGTGATCTGTGTGTGTGTTTACATTCCTCCGAGGGCAGACGCGGCCACTGCCTGTGAGAAAATACACATAGTTACAGCAAGACTGCAGACACAGCACCCTGAGGCCTTCATTATAATAACTGGAGATTTTAATCACGTCACTTTGGACTATACACTGGCGTCTTTTTACCAGTTCGTGGATTGCCCCACACGGAACAACAGGACAATTGACCTTCTGTATGCTAATATGAGGGATGCATACAGAGCCACCCCCCTCCCCCCATTAGGGAAGTCAGACCACAACCTGGTCTACCTAAAACCCCAATATACACCCCTGGTTCAAAGGCAGCCTGTCACCACACGCTCCATCAGGAGATGGACCCCTGAAATGGAGGATGCCCTGAGAGACTGCTACGACACCACGGACTGGGATCTGTTACTGAGCACACATGGTGAGGACATAGAGGGGGTAACACACTGTCTAACAGATTACCTCAATTTCTGTGTAGACGTGGTCGCCCCTGCTAAGACGGTACGGTGTTACCCTAATAACAAACCGTGGGTGACACAGGAAGTCAAAGCTGTCCTCAACAAAAAGAAGAAAGCCTTCAGGAACAGAGACAAGGAGGAGATGAAAACAGCACAGAGGGAGGTAAAACAATGTGTAAGGGAGGCAAAGGACACATACAGGAGGAAGGTAGAGCAGAAGCTTGGGGAGAACAATATGAGGGACGTCTGGAAGGGTGTGAAAACCATCACAGGTTACAACACCAAGAACGGCACAGCGGGGGGGACTGTGGAGAAGGCAAACGAACTCAACAACTTCTTCAACAGGTTTGACCAGCCCACAGCAACCCCACCCCCTCCTCTTCCTCCCTCAAACCCCCTCCTCCAACACCAAGGTGATTCCACCCCCACCCCCTCCTCCTCCCAGCCACTTCACAGCGTCACAGCAGACCAGGTCAGGGGACAACTGAGGAAGCTTCGCCCCAGGAAGGCAGCAGGCCCAGATAAGGTGTGCCCCAGGCTACTAAAAACCTGTGCTGCTGAACTCGGGGAGCCGCTACAACGTGTCTTCAACCTCAGTCTATGACTGGGGAGAGTGCCTGCGCTCTGGAAGACATCCTGTATTGTCCCAGTTCCAAAAAAGAACAGGCCCAGTGAGCTGAATGACTACCGACCGGTGGCACTCACGTCACATCTGATGAAGACTCTGGAGCGGCTCTTTCTCAACCTTCTTAGACCCCAGGTACAACATGCTCAGGACCCCCTACAGTTTGCCTACCAGACAGATGTCGGTGTGGAGGATGCCGTACTGTACCTCCTACACCGAGCCCATTCACACCTGGACAAGGAAAAAGGCACTGTCAGAATCCTGTTCCTGGATTTCTCTAGTGCCTTTAATACAATTCGGCCCTGTCTGCTCCATGAAAAAATGTCCAGAATGCAGGTAGATCCCTGCCTAGCTGCCTGGATCCACAACTATCTCACAGATACACATCAGTACGTCAGGCTGAAGGACGTCACCTCTGACACTGTAGTAAGTAGCACAGGAGCACCACAGGGAACTGTGCTATCCCCTCTGCTCTTCACCCTGTACACCTCAGACTTCTGCTATAACTCGGAACTATGTCACATCCAGAAGTTTGCAGATGACACAGCCATCATGGGGTGTATCAGGGACGACCAAGAAGAGGAGTACAGAGGTCTGGTGATGAACTTTGTAGCTTGGTGCCACACAAACCACCTGCAGCTTAACACCTCAAAAACTAAGGAGCTGGTCATTGACTTTGGGAGGTCCAGACCAAGTCCACGACCAGTTCTGATCAGGGAAGAGGAAGTGGAGGTGGTCAACTCATACAAGTACCTAGGACTGTGGGTGGATAACAAACTGGACTGGACAATCAACACACAGCACCTGTACAAAAAGGGTCAAAGCAGACTGTACTTCCTGAGGAGGCTGCGGTCCTTCAACATCTGCAGGAAGCTCCTGTGGATGTTCTACCAGTCTGTGGTTGCCAGTGTCCTCTTTTACGCTGTTGTGTGCTGGGGGAGCAGCACAGCAAAGAGGGACTTATCCAGGCTGGAAAAACTAGTCAGGAGGGCCGGCTCGGTAGTCGGCATGAAGCTGGACTCTCTGTTGACAGTGGCTGAGAAGAGAACTCTCAACAAACTGCTGTCCATTATGGACAATGTTAGGCACGCTCTGCACACTGTCATGAACAAACAGAGGAGCCTGTTCAGTGACAGGATGCTTCTCCCCAAGTCGAGAACCAACAGACTTAAAAACTCCTTTGTCCCACACGCCATCAAACTGTTCAACTCCTCACTGAGGGGGAGGAGGAGGAGGGGAAACAGGAGGTCAGAGTAGGACGGGGAGAAACAGGAACAATAAATTGCACCAGACAATCGAACATTCGGACTGTGCAATCTCATGTGCAATACCGCAATATCTATTACTTCTACTATTGAACATATATGTTCAATTTTTTCTCCTGTGCAATAATGCAATAACCGCAATTTGTCATGTGCAATAATGCAATATCTATTTATATATACACCTTATAGATTATTGGCATATGCATATCACAATCTCTATACACACTGTGTCTCTACATAACTGCTGCTAAATCCCTCTATTTCCCTTTTATTGTGAATAGTTTTTCCTTTTCCCCCCTCCCTACTCGTATCCTTATCTGTATGTTGGCTCTTACTTTAGTACGTGTATTTTAAATTCTCTTATATTGTATTTTTTATTGTTTTTTTATAACTTGTAATATGCTGGTGTACTGCTGCTGGAAACTAGAATTTCCCAGAGGAACCTTCCCGAGGGATTAGTAAAGTTCTATCTATCTATCTATCTATCTGCTTGGAGATTGTCAGGTATCGCTGAAGCACGGCGGGGAGACAGGAGTGGGAGTCCAGAGTGAAGGGTAAAAACTCGGGATTTATTAGGGGTAAACATGATCAGGAACAGAGGAAACACCAGTGACATAAAGATGTCAATGACAATACTGGAGAAAGACTAACTGGGAAATACACAAACTCAATTAAACAAGACTAGATACAGGTTAACGAGGGGGCGTGGCACATAGGAGGAGCGGCACGATCAGGATGTGACAAAGATGGTCTAATAGCCTTTAACATGGTTGTCATGAAATATCAGACTTAGCTCAGTTAACTTGTTTTATTAACCTTCTCAAGTCACACACCACACTCTCATGATCTCACAGTATCTCCTCAAATGTCCTTCCTCACATAACTCCGAGTAACTCCCAGTCATAGTGACAGCGACCCCTTGTGTTAAAGTAAAGAATGACACAAATACATTGCATCACAATGGTAATCTATAATCTTCTTTCTGAGCTTCTCAGACAGCTCTCTCCTTTGCTTTCTCTGGTCCATGTTCAGTGTGGTGCACACAGTGATACCAAACAACACAGCAGCATGTTCTTTAAGTTTAAATAGGCTGAATGGCTGATGAAAAGCTTGAAGGCACCTGTGCCTTGTGTATTTAAGGTTAAACACTTAGTTTTAAACATGACTATAATACAAGAATAAATATTCTGTAGGGGTACCAACAAAACTGTCCACGCTATTTTAGCATATATTTGTAAAATAAACAACAAATCATTTATTTTCACAATGTTATTAGTTTACTCTTTCACATACTAAAGACATGCAGGTATACCATACACAATCACTTTTAATTGAATCACTTTTCAGGAGAAATGAAGAATTGTTTCAATGAGTTGTAAGAGTACCATCAAATTAGTCCGCTTCTGTATATATAAAGCATGTGCATGTGTGTACAGATTTGCCTCAAAATGAAAATCTCACTCTAGCCGGTTGACCAAAGTTGGAAACCCTACATGCATGTAATCCAAGACTATCAATGTACTAAAGCAAAATAGACCGTTAGCAGGGTGGCTATAGCAGTTGAGGTATGGAAAGAGAGATATTGGTAACATTTTACTTGATCGGGTATCCAATAGCTTAAATACAAACAAATGCTCACAATAACACACATAATAACACACAATGATAGAATAACAGTCTTGTTATAGTAGAGGTAAGAGTTTGTCTGTGGATGCTGTGAAAATGGTTAATACCTTGAAAAGTTGTATAGATCAAAGTGCAAGAATAATAGCTGCTGCTCTACATAATACGTAATACAAATTTGAATTTTGAAAATATAAATATAAAAGGTATATATATATATATATATATGAAATATATAATCAGTTATACTATTATACATGATATGATATATAATGTAAAATATAATACTGTAATATTAGTAATTAATATTAATATGTATTATATACATAACATAAAATGTAAATATATATGAAATATAAGTACAGACACTCTACTTACGAACGAGATACGTTCCGAATGGCTGTTCGTAACTTGAAATGTTCGTAAGTCGTTATTCAACATTATTTTAAGGGTATACGCAAGTACTAAGAACTAGGATGCTGGAAGTATGCACGCTACGCTGCTGTGCGGCGGGAGTAGAGGCCAGAAGTCGTACTAGGCGGAATGGGCGTGCAGAAAAAAGAACTTATGTTGCAGACAGGAAACAAGACCCTAGTGAACACAGTTTGGACTTGCAGTACTCTTCGTTCGTATGTCAGAAAGTTCGCAAATTGAAAGTTCGTAAGTAAAGGAGCATCTGTATATACAGTACATATACACGACCATTCAAAAGTTTGGGATTACTTATAGGTTTCTTGCTTTTGAAAAAAGCAAGTGTTTTGTCCATTAAAATAACATCAGATTGATCAGAATTACTGTGGAGACATTGTTAATGTTTAAATGATTATATAATAAATAACTGGAAATGGTTGTTTTTTAAAAGAATATCTACATAGGTATACTGTACATAATATCTAAATAGGCCCATTATCATCAAGAATTAGATCTGTGTTTCAGTTGAATGTTGTTCGCTAATGCAAGTTTATCATTTTCAAAGGTTAATTTATGAAAATTGTGCTAATTAAAGAAGCAATAAAACTGGCATTTGAACTAGTATCTGGAGCATCAGCAATTGTGGGTTTGATTACAAGCGCAAAATCTGTTCTTTAGTCTGTCGTTGTATTTGTTACTGCGAGCCATTGTAGCTTGTTACCGCATGTTTGTTTCCTAACTGTGCTCCTTGTTCTGTTTTGTTCCCCAGTATGTTTATTTTGTAGTTCTTTTTATTTCTTATTTCTCCTATTTAGTTCCTGAGTTTTTGTTAATGAACCCATTTTCATTGGAGCCGCTCTGTGGACCATCCCTCTTTTTCCTGCCTGAGCTAAGCCCCACCATAATTGTCATGACCTGCTCGGTCGATCCTCCTGTGTGCCATGCCCTATCTTTTACCTCACGTGAATTCCTGATTAACCAACTGTGTCATGTTATTTCTGAGTAGTCTTGTGTATTTAAGTCCACGTTCAAATCTGTTTCCCCAGTCCAGACATTGATCTTGTCTCCTCAGTGTATAGAGTTTTGTCATCCTGTGGAATAAAACCCATGTTCCTGACTCTACGGCTTCCCGACTCAGATTCCTCGCTCTGTCATCTCCCTGCTCGCTCGGTCGACACACAGTCGTTACAGAATGACTGGACTCAGGGGCACCTCTGGAGGCTCCAGCAACGGGTCATCAGATATTCCGCAGTCCAGGGCAACTCGCCGCATCATTGGCTCTGCTACGCCATTCCTCAGCTCCTGCAAGTTTAACCGCATCTCTTCGGTGAGGAACGGGTCCATCAACGGGGAAATCCTCCCCAAAATATCCCCCGTATGAGCAGGCAAGGTGCGAGTTCTGTTATACTGTGATGACCGTGTGCAGGGCGAGCAAACAGGAAGCAGGGAATCAGGGTTAGGCACATGGAGATCCAAAACAAGCAGGTTTATTCACCACAACACGGTGAAAACGTCTATGACAGGACTCCGTAAGAAGACACCTTCACTGACTGAGGCGGAATACAGCGATCTGATCAGCGAGACGACTTATTGGCTGCAGAAACCTGAGGTACTGGAGAACCCCGCGGCTCGCGCCTTGGCTGCTCATATGGGGGATATATGAAGTATGGTTTATCTATGTTATAAGTATAATTTCTGATTCTCATTGCCCTCTTGCCTGTTTCCCCATCAATATAAAACAGATACAGTTACCGAATGCAGTGACACACGTTATTGGGATGCTGAGGCAGGCATTAGGTTCGGCTCCATACGTAAAGTAACTTCATCATGTGTTATGAGTTTCCATAGACCATACATAATTTCTACACCTCATCATGCAGCCACTTACGATGAGTATTACTAACGTAGTTGTAACATTTTGTATCGAAGCTTTCAGTAGCTATTTGAATGTTGTGGGTTAGTTAATGCACACGTTGTGGGTTCTGTTCAATGAATGCACACGCAGCTCTTTGTCCTGTGTGTGCGAGTTTCACTTTTGCGTTCACGAGTGGCATATTTACGTGTATGAGTTTTGACTTTGATGTGACGCCATAAAAAAAAAAAAAAAAAAAAAAAAGAAATATCCTGAAAATTTACGATGGTCTTTTATAGCAGTGGCATAGCCAAAAATGACATTGCAGATGGACCAGAATAAAGGTGGGTAGGCCACACAATTCAATACAACTCAATAGCACTTACTGTACATTACAAGCACAAAAGTGTTCTGCTATGCATTGGCCTGCTGTGTCATCATACTGACATCCATCTCTTGGCTACCATCTCTGTACTCTGACAGTCTCAAGTAGTCTCATGTTTTTTCCAAGCATACTACAACAATAAACTAAGGGCACCCTCTCCTTGATAAAGTAAGGATTAAAAAAGGATTGATAAAGACCAGGATTAAATTATAACTGCAACCCAGCCAGGGCTCACGAGATGCAATAAGCGACCTACCTCAGGAAACACTGATACCACCTTAAGTAGCTGTACAACCACGCCACCAATGTGGAAACTGAACTTCCCGGTACCACGTAAACGTCAACAAAACGTATGTCCTGAAGGAATTCTCCTTCACTCTTACTGTATATGGCATCACCTAGCCCCGACCATCAATCTTAAAAGCCCTCAGACCTAATTCAAGTAATATTAGGTACTTTCGTATGGAAAGCAATACTCAATATTTCAACCTGTCACATACACAATTGTAATTGGATAACACTAGATTGGAAATAATTGCATCAAGCAGAACCCTCCTCCACTGTGTTCCACTATGTCGGTCAGCATGATTCTGATTCTGTTACACGTTTGTCTTATAATTCATCCATCCATCCATTTTCCAAACCGCTTATCCTACTGGGTCGCGGGGGGTTCGGAGCCTATCCTGGAAGCAATGGGCACGAGTCAGGGAACAACCCAGGATGGGGGGCCAGCCCATCGCAGGGCACACTCACACACCATTCACTCACACATGCACACCTATAGGCAATTTAGTAACTCCAATTAGCCTCAGCATGTTTTTGGACTGTGGGGAAAACCGGAGTACCCGGAGGAAACCCCACGACGACATGGGGAGAACATGCAAACTCCGCACACATGTGACCCAGGCGGAGACTCAAACTTTGGGCCCAGAGGTGTGAAGCAACAGTGCTAACCACTGCACCACCATGCAGCCCCCTGTCTTAAAATCAGATAACTAAAATATGATTAAAACTAAGTTGCATTTTCGTCAAAGGACTAAGAATAAAACTAAATCAAAAATTCAGTCAAAATTAACACTGTGGTGGCGAACACCAGTGGTAAAAGGAGCTTTCAGGCTGAAGAAGGAGACATTCAGGGCTTGGTTAGTTCATGGGACTCCAGAAGCTGGCTTCCTCGGAGGAAGTATAGCTGGAAGACTCAGAGGAGGACTTGCCTATCTCCAGGGCTGAGGTCACTAAAGTAGTCAAACAACTACTCGGTGGTAAGGCTCCAGGGCTGGATGAAATTCACCCTGAGTTCTTGAAAGCACTTTATGTTGTAAGACTGTCTTGGCTAACAAGCCTCTTCAACATTGTGTGGACATTGTCCTACTATATGTTATCGATTCTGTTTATAACTTTTATGGACAAAATTTCTAGACATAGCCAAGGTCCGGTTCAGGGGCCTCAGGATCGCATCTTTACTTTTTGCAGATGACAAGTGACAGACAGGAGATCGACAGACAGATCGGTTCAGCATCAGCAGTAATGAGGCTACTGTACTGTTTTGTTTTGAGGGAGCTGAGCTGGAAGGCAAAGCTCTCAATTTACTAGCCGATCTACGTGCCTACCCTCACCTTTGGTCATGGGCTCTGGGTAGTGACCTAAAGAATGAGACTGAGAATGATACAAGTGATTGAAATGAGTTTCCTCCGCAGGGTGGGTGGGCTCAGCCTTAGATATAGGGTAAGGAGCGCAGACATTCGGGAGGAGCTTAAAGTTGCTCCTCTGCATCAAAAGTAGCCAGTTGAGGTGGTTCAGGCATCTATCTAGGATGCCCCCTGGATGGTTCCCTGGGGAAGTATTTTTGGTATGTCCAACCAGGAGGAGACCCCGGGTCAGACCCAGGACACGCTGGAGAGATTATATCTCTTGCCTGGCCTGGGAACACCTTGGTATCCCCCTGGAGGAAGTGGCTGGTGAGAGGGAGGATTTCCTCTTTACAATGCTACCCCTGCAACCCGACCCTGGATAGGAGGAAAAAAATGGATGGGTGGATGGATGGATGGATGGATGGATGGATGAATGGATGAAAAAAACTGAGCAGACAGAATTATTTTTGTACCTCAATTAAATTTAATGCAGCAAATGTTTTTTTTTGTCTGTGCCAAATTTATGCATCAGAAAATGCAGTTGATACCCAATATGCTTTTGTCAGTGCTGGTGGTTAAACCTGCCAGCGCTTATTAATAGAATATATTACATTGTTTTTATTACGATGTTATTATTAAACCTAAAGATCAATCTGCTGACCCGAAGTAATAATGAAATATAAACATGTCTTGGGTCATACGAATAAAATATAAGTAATGGGCTCGTCCTGTATTGGTTGCAATCATACCCCCCCTCGCAATAACTATCAAATAACTAACAAAAAAGCTTGTTAATCCTTCATTGTTTTGGGGTCAGAACGTGATGAAGAAGTGGGGAGTTTGACTTGCCCTCCTAGGTCACTGTTGGAAGTGAAGATGCTACTGTGCCTTCTTAGCTAAGGAGTAGGAATTGAGGGACCAGCTGAGGTCAACTACCAGGTGTACCCCAAGGAATCTGGTGCTGCTGACCAACTCTACTGTGGAGCCCTTGAAGTGCAGTGGAGAGTGGATAGCATGGGACTACTTTCGCAGATGAACTATCGTGTCTTTCATTTTGTCCATGTTAAGAGTTAGATTGATGGACTAACACCAATCAATGAGTTGCATGAATCTTCATCCTACATGCTGATGCTGATGAGCCCTATGACCATTGTGTCATCAGCAAACTTGATGATGTGTTGTATAGTCGGCATATACAGTAATGGATCAAGAGGGTGAACAAGAGTGGGCTGAGCACACAATCCTAGCAGGCACCACACAAATAGTGAGGCAGGTGTGAGTGTTAAAGTGTGGTAGTCATTTCTCTCTTGACTGCCCTCTGTTTTGCATTTCTAATTTTGGATCTGATGAAATGTACATTTTTTGGTATAGATTTTCATCCATGTAATGTTTTGCTGTAGTATTAATAAGGACCATCAAAGATCTCATAGAGTAAATATAGTAATAATAAAAAACAGACTGATCCTGTCCACAAGAGATGCTTTCCCACTGAAGGTCATTAACCAAGTTCCTGGTTCCGAGTTTTGAGTTTTTCTTGACTGGAAACTAGTCATATTTGTATGCTGCTTTACAACTACACTCCAGGAGCTATGACCTTTATGGTTAGTAAGCATAGGAGATATAAAAAGCTCATAGGTTAAACTTTGCACGTAATTTCGTATGAAACTACACCACCCCAAAACAATGGAGGATGGACAAGTAATTTTGCTTGTTATTTGTTAGTAATGGGAGGGATTGATCACAATCAAAACAGGACACAACCTTTTATCCATGCATCCATTATCGTAACCGCTTAATCCCCACTGGGGTCACAGGGGGCCCAGAGCCTATCCCGGGAGCATGGGGCATCGTATTTATACGATCCACAACATGTTTATAATTCATTATTAAATCTGACCAGCAGATCAATCTTTCTTTTTCTACAGAATAAAAACTGATGTAATGTTATTCCGTTAATAAGCGCTGACAAGTTGCACTGCCAGCACCAGAAAATTATATTGGCTATCAATCAAATTTTCCATGTTGCACTTCTTCTATCTCTTTTTCCTGCAATTCTGCATAGTTTCCAAGGTAGAACCAGTGTTTGCTGTCAACAAATTTCTTGCTTTAAGCCCCACCCCAGTAGTTCATGCTTGAATAAAAATGACCTACTCTGGAGTTTCGGACTAAAAATATGTTCTGGAAGTACAACTGGACCAAGTTCCTGCGGTGGGAACACAACAGATATTAATGTTTCCGGAAAAAATGTCCTGCGGTGGGAAAGTACATAAGAACATAAGAAATTTACAAAGAAGAGGAGGTCATTCGGCCCATCAAGCTCATTTGGGAAAACTTAACTAATAGCTCAGAGTTGAATCTTATCTAGCTCTGATTTAAAGGAACCCAGGGTTTTACCTTGCGCTACACTAGCAGAAAGATTCTCCTCCTCTGGGCAACCGGGGAGCAGGAAACTGCATTTATATTGACATTCATTAGAGTTCATATATTAATAAAGTCCCAGTTGGTTTCATGTATACTGAACAAAAATATAAACGCAACACTCTTGTTTCTGCTCCCATTTTTCATGAGATGGACTTAAAGACCTACAATTCATTCCAGATACACAATATTACCATTTCTCTCAAACATTTCTCACAAATCAGTCTAAATGTGTGATAGTGAGCACTTCTGCTTTGCTGAGATAATCCATCCCACCTCACAGGTGTGCCACATCAAGATGCTGATCTGACATCATGGGTAGTGCACAGGTGTACCTTATACTGCCCACAATAAAAGGCCACCCTGGAATGTGCAGTTTTTTGCTTTATTGGGGGTCTGGGGACTCAGAACCGGTCAGTATCTGGTGTGACCACCATTTGCCTCATGCAATGCAACACATCTTCTTCGCATAGAGTTTATCAGATTGTCAATTGTGGCCTGTGGAATGTTGGTCCACTCCTCTTCAATGGCTGTGCGAAGTTGTTGGATATTAGTGGGAACTGGTACACGCTGTCGTATACGCCGGTCAAGCACATCCCAAACATGCTCAACGGGTGACATGTCCGGTGAGTATGCTGGCCATGCAAGAACTGGGACATTTTCAGCTTCCAAGAACTGTGTACAGATCCTTGCAACATGGGGCCGTGCATTATCTGTCTGAGTGGCTGGTCTCAGACGATCTTGGAGGTGAACCTGCTGGATGTGGAGGTCCTGGGCTGGTGTGGTTACACGTGGTCTGCGGTTGTGAGGCCGGTTGGATGTACTGCCATATTCTCTGAAACGCCTTTGGAGACGGCTTATGGTTGAGAAATGAACATTCAATGCACGAGCAACAGATCTGGTTGACATTCCTGCTGTCAGCATGCCAATTGCACGCTCCCTCAATGCTTGTGGCATCTGTGGCATTTTGCTGTGAGACAAAACTGCACATTCCAGGGTGGCCTTTTATTGTGGGCAGTATAAGGTACACCTGTGCACTACCCATGATGTCAGATCAGCATCTTGATGTGGCACACCTGTGAGGTGGGATGGATTATCTCAGCAAAGCAGAAGTGCTCACTATCACACATTTAGACTGATTTGTGAGAAATGTTTGAGAGAAATGGTAATATTGTGTATCTGGAATGAATTGTAGATCTTTAAGTCCATCTCATGAAAAATGGGAGCAAAAACAAAAGTGTTGCGTTTATATTTTTGTTCAGTGTAGTTATCTCCAAGAGTCCAGGTGCAGGTTCACACGGTAAAAGAAAGACTATTCCATAGTCTAACTACACGCTTTCTCACTAACTAAGTGCTTTGTCAAATTAATTATAAAATGTTATCCTGTTAATTTCCACTTATGGCCACAAGTTCTACTGAATATTGAAATAGCCATTTGGCTGAACAGTATCCAGACCTGTTAGAATCTTATATGCCTGGATCATGTCCCTCCTTAGTCTCCTTTGCTCAAGGCTAATGAGCAACAGATTTAGCTCAGCCAACCTCTCCTCATAAGACATTCCTCTAAGATCAGGAATCATTCTTGTAGCCCTACGTTGCAACCTTTCCAAGGCAGCAATGTCCATTTTACGGTATGGTGACTAAACCTGCACACAATATTGGCCTTTTTTATTGCTTCCCCACACTGGTGAGAGTGGGACATGGAAGCATCAACATACACAGCGAGGTCTTTCTCATAATCAGCTACCTTTAATTCAGTGGAACCCAAAAATATCTGTACTTTGTATTTCTGCTCCCTGTATGGATTACCTTACATTTATCTATGTTAAATTTCATCTGCCAGGTATCAGCCCAGTCGCTAATTAAATCAAGATCCCGTTGTAGTTAATTTCCTTAGTAAACCACCTTCATTGCAGTTTCCTAGATTTAGTTTTGTTGGAAACATGTATGAAGTCCTCTTGCACTTGCAACAAGGTGCTTTAAAAAAATTCCCAGGCCTCTTTAACCGTTTTGCTATTTAACTCCATCCAGTTTACAGTTTCTAGTTTCCGTCTCATACCATAAAAGTTAGCCTTCCTAACACTGTATACTTTTGTTTTGTACTTTGCTCTTCGGACAGTAAAATTAACCTTGAATTTAACCATGCTATGATCACTACCATGCAATGGTTGTAAAACCTCAAATTTTTCAATCCTATCCTGGTTATTAGAGAAAACAAGATCAAAAAGGGCTTCTCCCCTGGTATGGGTATTAACAAACTGAGTAAAAAAACAATCCCGTACTAATTCCACCATCTCAAGTTCGTTTACAGAAAAGCTAGAAACAGTGTCCCACTGTATCCCAGGTAAATTAAAATCGCCCATAACCACCACATCGTTTTTTTATGAGTTATAATCCTGATATCATTATATAACATTCTGCTTTCCTCTGCAGTTACATTAAGTGCTCTATAACAAACACCAACAATTAGGCCATTTAAGTTTTTAGCATCTAGTTTTATCCATACAGCTTCTGTACTTTTATTTTTATCAGTGAGCTCCCTTGCCTGCAAGTTTTCTTTTACATATACTGCAACACCACCTCCCTTCTTGCCTATCCGGTCTCTACGGAACAACGTATTTCCATATTACATCCATATTATATTCTTCACCATCATTGTCACTGATCCATGTTTCAATTATTCCTATACTGTCGCAAGTGGCTGATAATATTAAAGCTTCTAAATCATGATTTTTGTTTCTAATACTCCTGCCGTTTAAATACAGACTGCAAAGGGTAGGCCTTTTACAGAGCCCACTTTAAATATTAATTGGAGCTTTCCGTCTCTCCCCACCTATATTCTTAACTAACCTCCCTGCCCCCCCAGTTCATAGTTTAAAAATCCCTCAACTACTCTACACATACACCTCCCCAATAGACTGGTTCCCCTCTGGTTCAGATGCAAAAGCCTCTTGTTATCTCATTCTTCTCTTTGCTGTCAATTTTGATGTAATTTGTCTCAAAATTTCCAGAACTTCTAGACTTTCAGCCTTACAATGTGACTCCAAAGTTTGGAAAAAAAATCTGCCAAATAAATTTTGAGTTATCATGCTGCCAAGGTTACCTGTATGAGTTGGCCATTTGTTTGCTATAACTATGTGGCGCTACTTCAATTTAAGTGAAATTGTCTTGAAGTCTGATCAGTTACCTAAACCTTATAGCATCTATGTAAAGGTTGAAAAGATTTGTGAAATACATTTTGAGTTATTGTACTAACAACTGCTATTTCCTTCCTTTATTGCCACAGTGTTCCTGCTTCATTTTTTTCTGAAAATTAAACCAGATATAGATCTTTATCCATATATTTTTCTGAAAGCAGTAATAAATAGTTCAAATAGCTTTTGACATCACAAAAAAGCAAACAAATTTTTAAGTTATCTAGCAAAGCACCAGTGCTAAAAGCATATGTATTCACAAATGTCCAAGGAATACAATTATTACCTTCCTACTGACAGTAATAACTAGATTATGTTGTCTGTGCTCTTCTTCATTGATTAAAGCATCACCAGTGCATTATTCCAGAAATATCCAGAGAACGTGAGAAAACGGACTGTTATTTCGGTTTCGTTTCAGGGCTTTTATTTTGAAAAGTTGACAGCGGAAACGGAACAATATTGTATGGGCGGAAGCTTACCCTTACAGAGTTAATTAACGATGGTGTTCGTGGATATTTAAGTGAGTTTATTTTTGAGCTTGCTGAAAACGATGGACTTCAGACAGCTAGAGTTAAACCCAAGAATTATAAGTGCGGCCAAGAAGGGTATTTTTCATGCATTTGGCTCATACTACCAATATTTGAGATCTGATTTTATTTGTGCATATCACTGCATGTTAATGCTAATTATTGTGTTCTGTGTTTTTCTTCCTTCAGCGAACTTGAAATCAGCGCGAGACATCTTGGGTCTGTCGGGTCCAGATCTGCAGCGTCTGACGCGACTCTCCATGTCCGACGTGCAGCGTTTGCAAGCCGCTGTCGCTGTCGCCTTCCGAAAGTCGCCGCCAGTTACTGGTACTTCCCAAAGTTTTTACACAGCTCGCTGATTCGACATATATGACTCACAGTCGCGCTTATCCGCTTGTATAATTAGCCATTTAACGGGAAGTATTAAAAGTTCACGTATGTAATGTAGCACTGCAGCTGTATCGAGGAGAGTGTCCGGATCTGGAGCCTCGTCACCGGCTGACATTGGGATGCCCGACTCTAGACTGTCTGATGCGCGGAGGAATCCCGCTAAGCGGTATCACGGAGCTAGCAGGGGAAAGCGGCGCTGGGAAGACGCAGATTGGCCTGCAGCTATGCCTGTCTGTGCAGTACCCTCAGGTGCATGGGGGACTGGGTTCGGGTAAGGTTACTGAAGTGGAGAGTGTCATCTGTCAGCACCATAGCTGTTAAAAACATGATTTTTGACCAGATGAAATGCCCTGCAGTTGTATCAGCATTTAAAGTATTTGACCTGAATTTGTTGTTTGAAGTGGCTCAGTGGGTAGTACAATTGCCATACAGCACAGGGGTTTGGATGCTTTCCCCAATTTCATGTTGGAATTTTAATGGGGTGGTTACATTTATGCAAAATCAATTCAATTTAACCATACTCTGAAAAAAGAGCTTTCCATTGAGCTGTATTTGAGCCATAGTACTGTAATGGTTAAAGTTCCAGCACATAAGTAAGCACTCTGTGTTATATTGCAAAAGGAAGTTTTTTTTCTGTTAAATAAAAATCTTTTCAGAACTCTGGAAGGTATGTGAAATTCATATGGCATCCAAATCAAAAATGGCAATGCAATAACGTAAGTTAAAATGGAATGACATTTGACCTATAAAACATTGTGAATCCTGAATCTTGTACGTTATTTGAACTGTATCATCATCTTTAAATGTCATCATTATCTCATCTGACATCTAATTGAATTTAAATACATTTGTGTGCTTGCACCACAGGGGCTGTTTACATCTGCACAGAAGATGCCTTTCCCATCAAGCGGCTCCACCAGCTCATTACCCAGCAACCTCGGCTCAGGCCTGATTTGCCAACAGACCTTCTGCATGGCCTTTGCTTCAGTGACAACATCTATATTGAACACGCTGCAGACCTGGTGAGGCAGCAGCAGCCTCTCTGTGTGTCATTCGGGCCTTGTGAGTCGTTTGCTGAAGATTGTGTTAGACTATCACTAGCATGTTCTATATTGCCTAGAACTTTATTTATAGTATATACCGCAAGGGGCTGGCATAGTTTCAAGATTCAGTTCTGTATTGTTATGCCACAGCTTGGGAAATACTTTTTCTTATTGGTCCTAAGATGTCACGTGGGTGATTATTTTTGTGTAGCCGCACAGGTAGTCCCCACAGTCTAATAACAGTTTTATGTTAATGCGTTTTAATGGTTGCTTGAACATGTTAATATAAAAACCTGTGTGACTTTTTACTTAGAAATAAGCAGTCATTCTGATAGAAAAAATTTTCCTTGTTTTTCAAAATACAATACCTGATCCTTATAGGTACCATATTTTTATGAGCACATTGGAACATTATTAAATGCTAATTGCAATTTCCTTCTGAAAAATTAACAGTGACATTTATTCTATTATAATTCATTAGCTGTGGTATAAGTAGGACAAATCACTTTTAGGCGTGCGGTTATACAAATATAATTAACTCCATCTTAGTTGGCACATTACACCAAGTTGTTGTTTATTTTTTCACACACCTCGTTGTGGTTCATCCCTTACATACTCTCCAGGACAGTGCAACGAGATTGGGATAGCAATTCCCTGAGCAATGAAAACAGAACACAAGACATGTAATATGTAAGCAACATGTAAAAATGATGAAAAAGTTAATAAATATGTACCTATACAAATAGGTAAGATATGATGGTGCAGTACATGGGCGGTGTGAGTCCTTAGTGAGAGTTTTTAGTGCCTGGTTCAGCCTGGTTACTGCGTTGGGATAAAAACTGTTCCCATGTCTGGCAGTATGCAGTCTGACTGCCCTGTACCTTCTACCACAGGGGTGGGGAACCTTATCCATGAAGGGGCGGTGTGGGTGTGGGTAGGGCTGTTGCAATCACATGGCGATGTAATCACGATTATAGGGAGCATGTGCAATACCCAACATAACTTTAGATGACAGGTGAAACATCTGCATGGATGCCGACTTTTCGGTATTATACGGATGGTTGCTTACGCCGACAATTTGGTAAGCAGATTAGTAGTGTGCCTATAATAATAATGAGACACATTTTGTGATGCATAACAGTCAGCAGTCTTCATAAATTCGGCATATCGTTATATTCTTTAAATTCAGCTAGCAGAGCATACTACATACTACTGGTTTGGTAAATCATAGAAGCAATAAGCACTGAAGTGGCAGTGAAGAAAGGGACAGCTGAGCAACCACAGCATCTTTTGAAAGAAGAGATATTGTGGACGAAAAAGTTAAAAAGATGGTGATGGTGTGGTGGTACTTTTTGCAGTTTAATCTCTGACACATTTATTAAACCCCTCCTGGAGCCGAGACCTTATCGTGGTGGAGGGGTTTGTGTGTTCCAATGATCCTAGGAGCTATGTTGCCTTGGGCTTTATTCCCTTGTAGAGTCAACCAAGGCAAACAGGTCCTGGGTGAGGAAACAGACGAAGTGCGACCCCTTATGATGAGTAAAAACATGGATCTCCGTTTTCCCTCGCACGGACACGGGTCACCGGGAGCCAGGCCTGGGGTGGGGCTCGATGGCGAGCGCCTGGTGGCCCGGCCTGCACCCATGGGGCCTGGTCGGGCACAGCCTGACGAAGGCACGTGGGTCCCCCCTTCAATGGGCTCACCACCTGTAGGAGGGGCCAAAGGGGTTGGGTGCGATGTGAGTTAGGCGGCGGCTAAAGGCAGAGACCTTAGTGGTCCGATCCTCGGCTGCAGAAGCTAGCTCTAGGGATATGGAATGTGACCTCTCTGGTGGGGAAGGAGCCTGAGCTGGTGCGCGAGGCTGTGAGGTTCCAACTTGATGTAGTCGGACTCACCTCGACACACGGCTTGGGCTCCGGAACCAGTCTCCTCGAAGGGGGTTGGACCCTCTTCCACTCTGGAGTTGCTCACAGGAAGATGCACTGAGCAGGGGTGGGCATACTTATTGCCCCTTGGCTGGGCGCCTGTACATTGGGGTTTACCGCGGTGGATGAAAGGGTAGCCTCCCTTCACCTGCGGGTGGGGGGACGGGTCCTGACTGTTGTTTGCGTTTATGCACCAAACAGCAGTTCAGAATACTCATCCTTTTTGGAGTCCTTGGAAGGGGTGTTGGAGAGCACTCCTCCCGGGGACTCTCTTGTTCTGCTGGGGCACTTCAATGCTTATGTGGGTAATGACAGTGAGACCTGGAGGGGCATGATTGGGAGGAAAGGCCCCCCCGATCTGAACCAGAGTGGTGTTTTGTTATTGGACTCCTGTGCTCATCGCGGATTGTCCATAATGAACACCATGTTCAAGCATAAGGGTGTCCATATGTGCGCTTGGCACCAGGACACCCTAGGCCACAGTTCGATGATCGTGCCTCACTTGGCTGTCAACTGATCACCACGGCGGTGGGTTGGCTCCGCTGGTGGGGGAGGAAGCCGGTCAGACCTGGCAGACCCAAGCATATAGTGCAGACCGGGGTGGTGGTCCCCCTCTTCAATAAGGGGGACCGGAGGGTGTGTTCCAACTATAGGGGGATCACACTACTCAGCCTCCCTGGTAAGGTCTTTTCAGGGGTTCTGGAGAGGAGAGTCCACCGGATTGTCAAACCTCGGATTCAGGAGGAGCAGTGTGGTTTTCGCCCTGGCCGTGGAACAGTGGACCAGCTCTATACTCTCGGCAGGGTCCTGGAGGGTGCGTGGGAGTTTGCCCAACCAGTCTGCATGTGTTTTGTCGACTTGGAGAAGGCATTCGACCACATCCCTCGGAGAGTCCTGTGGGGAGTGCTCCGGGAGTATGGTGTGCCAGGCTGGATAAGGGCTGTTCGGTCCCTGTACAACCGGTGCCAGAGCTTGGTCCGCATTGTCGGAAGTAAGTCGGACTCATTCCTGGTAAGGGTTGGACTCCGCCAGGGCTGCCCTTTGCTAAGGGCCTTGTCATTCTGTTCATAACTTTTATGGATAGAATTTCCAGGCACAGCCAGGGCGTTGAGTGTGTCCGGTTTGGTGACCTCAGGATTAGGTCACTTTTTGCAGATGATATGGTTGTTGGCCTCAACGGACCGTGACCTTCGACTCTCACTGGAGCAGTTTGCAGCCGAGTGTGAAGCGGCTGGGATGAAAATCAGCACCTCCAAATCCGAGACCATGGTCCTTAGCCGAAAAAGGGTGGAGTGCTCTCTCTGGGTTGGGGAGGAGGTCCTTCCCCAAGTGGAGGAGTTTAAGTATCTCGGGGTCTTGTTCACGAGTGAGGGAAGGATGGAGTGGGAGATCGACAAGCGGATTGAAGCCGATCTACGTTCCTACCCTCACCTATGGGTAGTGACCGAAAGAACGAGATGGCGAGTACAGGCGGCCGCCAGGTGGCTGGGCTCTCCCTTAGGGTGATGAGCTCGGTCATTTGGGAGGGATATCCGCATTGTGAGGAGCCAGATGAGGTGGCTTGGGCATCTGCTTAGGATGTCTCCTGGACGCCTCCCTGGTGAGGTGTTCCAGGTATATCCCACTGGGAGAAGGGGGACCCAGGACATGCTGGAGGGACTATGTCTCTTGGCTGGAAACGCCTTGGAATTCCCCCGGAGGAGCTGGATGAAGTGCCCGGGGAGAGGGAAGTCTGGGTTTCCCTGCTGAGACTGTTGCCCCCGCGACCCAACCTCGGATCAAGCAGAAAATAATGGATGGATGGATGGATGGATGGTTGACATTCATTAAACATAAGAACATGCTGAATTTATACAGATAAATAACTTTTGGCATCACAATATGCCTCAATATTTTAGGCACGCTCCGAATCTGCTTACCAGATTGTGTGTAAGGAAACGTCCATATAGTTCTGAAAAGTCAGCATCTGGACAATTGTTTCACGCATCATAAGAACATAAGAAATTTACAAACGAGAGGCCATTCGGCCCATCAAGCTCATTTGAGTCATTTAAAGCCCTGGTGATTGCACATGCAGCATATAATCTCAATTATATCGCGACATGTTCATGACAGCCCCAAGTGTGAGTTTTTGGGATGACCTCTCAATCAGCCAATAATAAAGCAGTGGTTCTGAACTCCAGTCCTGGGGACCCAGTATTATTGGCTGACTGAGAGGTCATCTCAAAAAGCCACACCCACACCGGCCCTCCATGGAACAGGGTCCCCACTTTTGCCTCATATATTCAGGGTAATTTGATTCCCTGTGCTTGTGGAATTCACCATTTTGCTCCCGAACTCTCATTCCCTCATGCAGTCTAAAGGGATGAGTCAGGATTCTCTAATTTGTGATTGTGTGTGATCGGGGAGTGCATCTCATCCAGGGTGTCCCCAAACCTAAAAAATTCAGTAATGACATCTGTGTTCCACCAGGGAGTGTTGCAGACTTGCCTTTCCCAGCGTGTACCTATCCTACTGGCTCGTGGACTGGCACGGCTGGTGGTCCTGGATTCAGTTGCTGCTCTCTTCCGCTGTGAGTTCACGGCAGAGGAGTCTTCAAAGAGGGCCCGCCACCTAGTGGCCTTAGCCAGTACTCTCCAGCACTTGAGTCACTCCTTCAATGCACCGGTACTCTGCATTAACCAGGTAGCGGAAGAGATGCTCATTAATACTCTTTAATATGCCTGCTAAGTACATGCTGCAAACCAAACCAAATCCGGTCCTGGAGAACTACTGTCCAGTAGGTTTTTTTAAGTAAGTTTTTTAATCCTATTTGGCTTTTGATGAGCCACACCTGTTCTCATGTAAATACCAGGAATAGCTGTGGCTCATCAGAAGCCAGGTAGAATAGAACTGGACAACAGCTCTCCAGGACCGGGGTTAGAGAACCCTGCTGTAGACGCATCATGAGTTCATGTGTAGTGGTGCTTTTACTTTTCATTTAAGCTAATGTTTATTGCTCTGTACCCAGGTGACAGATGTCGTAGAGCACTGTGATGCATCACAATTCCGTTGTGGGTGAGTGTGGCTGCCCGTTCATAATGTACAAAGAGACAACCACAACTGTCTGTTGTGGGTGGTTTTTAATCAGACAAGATAGAGAGTTTCTGAACACCAGAGCACTGACCTTTGCGTGCTTGGATGGTTCAGTTTGATGTTTTCTGTACCCCTAGGCTGGTGGAGTCCGCTGTACTACCTGCCCTAGGCATGGCCTGGGCAAACCAGCTGCTGGTGCGGCTGATGATGAGACGGCTGGGGGGTGTCCCCAGCCTTGGGGCAGGGATTGGTGCCGCCCGAAGACTGGAGGTGGTGTATGCACCACACCTCCCACGGGCATCCTGCCTCTGCCACATTGGTGAGGAGGGTGTGAAAGGAGTACTCTCTCCAGACTCTGCCCACATTGTGTCATCTCACATGGACCTGTATGGAAAAACAGAGGTGTAGAGTCATCGGTGAGGCTCCTCTCAATGACTGCCAGCAGTCTTGACACTCAAGGTAACTGAGGGCTCAACTCCTCCAGTAACTCACCAGGTGGAATCAGTGGAGCGGACACTGTAGTCATTTCTCCTGGGAATACAGACAGCAAGATGGAAAGAGCCAAACAGGAAATGTTAGTGAGACTGCCTGGAAGAAAGAGTAAGAAATGTTGAAATTTATTGCATCAACTAAAGTGCACTTTTTCTGATACAAATATTTATGACTTTCACAAGTCTGAATAAAATAGTGATGCACACAGCACCTTTGGGACAACAGTCCCAGCATCCAACAGGACCAGATGGAACTGGGAGACCAGGATGAAGAATTGCACCCTCAAGCTCCCATTGCATGGTCAAGTGGCATTAGTTTACTTGATTTTCAAGGAATTTTTCTATTGTCATTTTATCTATTTTAAACTGTTCTGGTCTTTTGAAGGGTTGGATTTTCTTTTGAAAATATAAAATATCCTGTGCCACAATGCACTTTTAAATATTGCGTATTTGTTATAGGCATGTTTTAATCCCAGGTTATAATAAAAAGCTACTTTAAGAGGTGTTACTCTAAATGTCTTTCTGCAGAAATCTGTAGCACTTTATTGACGGTTTAATTTCAGACTTAAGGTTAACATTCAAAAGAATGGTGGGTTTTTTTCTGTATGTAAACATCTATATGAGGTCAACAGTGAAATACTCACAAAATGAGACCTAAAAGTAAAGAAATTTGATGAACTGACTCCAAGGGGACTTGCATGCATGTACAGTTAGTCCCCCAGTTATAAATGAGATCCGTTTCCTATGTCTCTTCAATCCAGAAAAATAATAATACAGTACATAAATATTATGATGATGGTGATAATTATTATTACAAAGTAATAAGGAAATTTCTGGCCGATACTGACAGCCGTTCATTTCGAAAACTGAGACTATTATCGATTGTTTGGGAGGTTCTGCTTAAATTAAAATTTAAAGGGACGCACCAGCCAAATAAAAAATAATAAATTGCATTCCAAAAATATGAAAAAGTAAATATTTACTGTATACAAAAACATTTGTGACAGTAAAGGGGTGATCGAGTGTGATAAACTAGAAAATGATTTTCCTAGTAATATCTTGATTTCATAGTCTGCACTGAATTTTCTTTTGCTATCAAATGCTTGCAGTTCTGATGGACTAGTGTTATGAGGCAGTACTGCAGCCTCCTTTATTGGAATGGATTTGTTTTTTAGAGACTCATACTTTTCATTCTTACCTTAAGTTGAGCAATAAGATTTATTGTGTTGAAATGTTTTTTGTAGATGTTGGAGAAAGCGTCAGGCTTTCCACTCCAACTCTGCACACAGGACCAAACTACAGTACAGTATATGTTGGAGAAAGCGACAGGCTTTCCACTCCAACTCTGTACACACAATTAATTACGAGACAACACACTTAGAGTTTTACTTGCACAAGGGTAACCACACTCTCTGCATGCTAGGCTACAAAGGAATGTGTTACAAAGGGTGGTTCCCCTTGGCACCTTTATTTATAGTCGATGGGGGGCAGGGGTCTTGGAGTGAGAACAAAGAAAGGACTGTGAGAGTAAGAAGAAGTTCTGGTTTTACTCAGGTGGACAACTATTTAAACACGTGCTCAGGATACGTATAAACTAATATAATCTAAATTATGAAGGTAAAGAAAAACAAAATAATGTATATACATATTTACACTCATTGCTGATTATACAGAAATGATAACAAATGATTAATAACAGTTTCTTCAACCTAACAGTAGATCCTCATGAAATTTTAGCAGAGCAATGGTTGCAAAAAAGCATATATAATGTTGTTTTCGATAACATTAATTCCACACAGCAGAATTTTTTTAAACTGTTTAGTACACAGGTGTGCAAAGCATTATGGGTCACTTTTTTAAAGGGAAATATCGGCGGTAAATAATTGGTCGATAAAGTCAGTGCATATCTAGTAGTAATAAAAGTAACTACCTATGGTACTGCATTGTACCTTGAGCTGACATGTCTCTGAAGCATGAAGCATGTTTTTACGAGCGTCACAAAATGGTATATGCGTTCATTATTAACCATTGTATTTAGACTGAATTTTTAATATAATAGACTTTATAGTAGTCCTTTCATAAGTGTGAGTTGTCCGTGACTCAGCTGTTCATAACCCAGGGACTGACTATATTCCTGTTGCATGTTTATGTCCTGTGCTGCATCTCCAGCAAAATGCCTGTATGTGTCAGTGATGATGGTGCCATCATAGGACGCCATCTTACCAACAAGCCACTTTGCCAGATTTCTGCCCTCATAACACACCATTAATACTCAATTTGAATGGCAGCAAATCCCACTAACAATCTTCTAGTATTTAATGGAAAGCTTTCCCAGGAAATCAGACACTATTATAGGAACAATGGTCAGGCCAACATTATTTGAATACCCTTGGTTGTAGAATGAGATTCTGGACAAGCCACTGTTCAAATAAATTTGCGCATATAATTTATTTCTCACTGTGGGAAAACATGACCGCTCTCAGCAGCCTGTCAGCCAGCCCAGGAACCTGGCTGCTATTCAATGCCATCCTCATTTTGTGTAGATGGTGCCTGTCTTGGTCACTGCCACTTGTGCAAGCCCCCATTTTAAAAAGACAATCATTTTGTTTGGCTAATGTCCTGAAATTGGGATCTGGCTTTTATTAGGGTAATAAGCAATATTGCTGGCAACGGGCAACCAGGTAAGACACATGGAAACTAATCAAGGTGAACAAAAGTTGAGAACTGTAATTATAATATATACTGGGGGGATATTGTGAGTACATATGAATATTGGGTGGGATGTTTCCCCCCCCAATATATATTGTAAGTATGGCCTTGATTACCAGGGAGACAGGTAAAACAAAACTTGGCGCTGAAACTTTTACAGCTTTTGCTTTTTTTAAATTTTTTTTTTAAAAAGAGCTATCCTGCATTTATTAAAAGAGAACACTCAGGTAACTGGATCCCATAGAAAGTCTGGAGCTCTTGTCAACTAACGGCAGTTAGCATTTTGTTAATTGTTATTTGACTATCCCTGCCGGCCCCTGGAGGATGGGCTCCCCCTTTGAGTCTGGTCCCTCCCAAGGTTTCTTCCTTCTAGGGAGTTTTTCCTTGCCACTGTCGCCTATGGCTTACTCACTGGGGGCTTTGGGTGGGGATGCTGTAAAGTGCTTTGAGACAATGTAATGTGATAATGCGCTATATAAAAATAAATTTGTTTGTTGTTAAAATATTCAATGTCTAAATTACAGGTTAAATTGCAGATTTTGGGTTTACTCTTGACAACTTCCCAGTGTAAAAATATATAAGGAGATGCTCCTTGTCGAATGGTGTGTGAGTGTGCCCTGTGATGGGCTGGCCCCCCATCCTGGGTTGTTCCTTGCCTCGTGCCCATTGCTTCCGGGATAGGCTCCGGACCCCCGCGACCCAGTAGGATAAGCGGTTTGGAAAATGGATGGATGGATGGATGCTCCTTGTCTTTGCTTCATTACTACTTTCATTGCCATTTTTGTTGAATATTTCTGAAGTCAGTCACATCATTGGCTGCTAGCATTCTGATTGGAAGTTGCTCTCAAAAAGTTGCTCAATGAGATCAAAATTGTCCAGTTGGAAATCAGTGCCCGAGCAATATTGCCAGGTGACATGACTCAAAAAGTTGCCCCACATATCACCATTACTGACAGCAGACAGTATACGACATCCCTTTAGATTTATTTAATCAGAACCTCCCAAACAATCGATATTGCTGTCAGTCATCAGAAAAAACCTTCAAATGAGCAAGAAGTCTAAATTGTTCATATTCAAATGGGTAACTGAAGACAAAATATTTACACTTCTGTTTAGGTTCAGGTAAGTTTTTATTCTGCTCCTAGATCTCTGTATGGTTTACTAGATCTCCCAGGGCAGTACCGGTCAATATGGTGTCCCCTGTCTAAGGTAAAGTGTAATTGACTGAAAAGTTGGTGCCCCATACAAAGTTGGCCACCTGTCCCAGAGTGTATATGGCTCCCGCCCTTACCCCTTTGTTCACTTCCTGTCTCTCTCTGTCACCTATAGGATTGACGGGCCTGTCCCGATGTTTACATGGCTTCTGCCCTTACCCCTTTGCTCACTCCCTGTCTCTCTCTGTCACCTATAGGATTGACGGGCCTGTCCCGATGTTTACATGGCTTCCCCCCTTAAACCCTTTGCTCACTTCCTGTCTCTCTCTGTCACCTATAGGATTGACGGACCTGTCCCGATGTTTACATGGCTTCCCCCCTTAAACCCTTTGCTCACTTCCTGTCTCTCTCTGTCACCTATAGGATTGACGGACCTGTCCCGATGTTTACATGGCTTCTGCCCTTACCCCTTTGCTCACTCCCTGTCTCTCTCTGTCACCTATAGGATTGACGGGCCTGTCCCGATGTTTACATGGCTTCTGCCCTTACCCCTTTGCTCACTTTCTGTCTCTCTCTGTCACCTATAGGATTGACGGGCCTGTCCCGATGTTTACATGGCTTCCCCCCTTAAACCCTTTGCTCACTCCCTGTCTCTCTCTGTCACCTATAGGATTGACGGGCCTGTCCCGATGTTTACATGGCTTCTGCCCTTACCCCTTTGCTCACTCCCTGTCTCTCTCTGTCACCTATAGGATTGACGGGCCTGTCCCGATGTTTACATGGCTTCTGCCCTTACCCCTTTGCTCACTCCCTGTCTCTCTCTGTCACCTATAGGATTGACAGGCCTGTCCCGATGTTTATTATTTTTTTTTTTTATATTCCCTCCACCACCCCCCCGCTGCGGAGGACTACTTTATTTCTCTTTATTTATTCTTTTTTTATTTATTTCCTCAAGAGAGGGAGAGGGAGAGAGAGGGGGACAGAAGGACGAAAACAGAGAAGAAGGGAAATAGAGAGGGAGGGAGGGAAAAGGGGGAAAAAAAAGGAAAAGAAGAAAGAAAACCACAGATAATCTGCTACAATACCTGCTGATGAGAGAAAACAACAACCAACATCTGTACGAATCACAATGAGAATGTTAAGGAGCAACAGCCGATCAAGACAGTGTCTGTCTGTGAGAACCTGTGTGTACACCTGCGTGTATCTGTGAGAACCTGTTTGTACACCTGCTTGTATCTGTGAGAACCTGTTTGTACACCTGCGTGTGTCTGTGAGAACCTGTGTGTACACCTGTTTGTGTCTGTGATAACCTGTGTGTACACCTGTATGTGTCTGTGAGTACCTGTTTGTACCCCTGTGTGCACACCTGTATCTGTGAGCGCGCCGGTGTTCAAAAGGTTACTCCATGTAAATGTCTAGTAGTGTGTGTGGGGAGCCACAGCCCCATCCCTCAGGACATGAAGCCGACACGGAGGAGGCCCGGACCCCAGACATCCAGAGGCCCCCCAGGGCATGGAAGCCCTCGGAGGACCACCGCAGGGAGAATAGCATCCCTCACCCAGAAGAGGGCAGAGGAGAGCTCCGGAGGGAGGCCATCCGGCAGCCACAGTGCAGGAGCCCCAGGGGGCCGTGGCGGCGAGCCCGCAGGCTCCGCCGGCGGCCGGCCCCATTAGGGCAGACCAGGCCCTGGGCCCAGAGATCCAAGGGCCCCCCCACCCCCCAGCAAGGGCCCGACAGAGCCAGGAGGGCCAGATCCCACCCGAGCACCCAGCCCCGGACAACGAGAACCACCAACGCACCAGCGGCCGGGGGCCACATTCACCGGCAGGGAGTGTGGCGGGGGGGGATAGAGCCCGAGATGTTATTTCGGGTGGAGTCTAGGACCCAACCTGACACATGCGTATAGACAAACAGGCACACACATATACAAGCATACGTTCCCACCCTCATGCACACATAAACAAATATTTACACATTCACCCAACATGGAGACACACAGAAATGAACGCTGTACACATACTCTCACTCCCCATATATACCCCATTTTTTTCCTCTGGCGAGGAGACCAGAAGACCACCCCGGACCCCGCAGCAGCCGAGAAGCCCACCAGTCCAGACCCCGACCAGACGGCCAGCTCTTCCTCTCTCAACCCCCCAGCCCCAAATGGCGAACGGAGAACGGGGGTGTGAAAAGACCCCATGCCCCCCTTCGCCCGCTCAGATATGGTGTTGGTGCGTGTTGTTCTAAAGTGCTTTTAAAACAGGTGAAGGGCATGACGCTAACCACCCCCTGCAGACCAACAGTTGGTGTTAGCTCAGCCCCTCCCCAGAACCCTCAATGTCTATGTGCAATTAAAATTGAGATGTGGGCCCTGGCACCAGAGGTAAGTCTGAATGAACAGACCGCCCTCTGGATGCCATACTGTGTGCCCACCCCCAAGGCCCTAAATGTATGCGTCATGAGAGAGTCAGTGATGAGTGTCTAAGTTGTGATGTATGATTGAGATGTATGATTGAGATCCAGGTGGTCGCGAGGGGACAGAGGAGGGATACCTCCCCTGTATCCCAGCAACGCACCTGCACCTCAAAGCCCTACGTGTGTGGTGGTGTGATGGAGCGGGAGGAGGGAGGCACTTCGGGATGGGGAGGACAGGAATGAGGGGGGAGGCAAGTTCCCCCCTCCTCTGGAGCCAGCTCCCCCGCTGACCCCCATAGGCACCCCCTGCTCCCCGAAATCCACCCAGGGCAGGGAGCCCAGGCCCATCCAGACCGGGGCCCAAGGCAGCGGCGCCACCCGGCCCCACAGAGCCCAAGGCGCCTCACTGGCCCCCACCCCAGCATTCAGTCAACTCCCATACTGCATAAGACAAAAGACATCCAGGTTGAGTCCTCCTCCTCCTCTATTGGATTCCCCCCCCACCCCCGCAGAATGGATACCCCAAAAGCAGGGATCCCCTGCGGACAGATGGTAAGAACCTCCCCGCCAGCCGAAGAGGCCCCCAGCTCCACCGATGCGCCGAAGGCCCCCGCACCGGGGCCGAGCCCCCGTGCATGCACCAACCCACACCCCGGCGGCATACCCACCAGGACCCAAGCCCCCCCAGCCCAGCCGGAACCCCGGCCCGGAGGCAGAGCGCCCGTCCCGATGTTTACATGGCTTCCCCCCTTACCCCTTTGCTCACTTCCTGTCTCTCTCTGTCACCTATAGGATTGACGGGCCCGTCCCGATGTTTACATGGCTTCCCCTCTCATCCCCTGCTGACATGCTCTTTGTTCACTTCCTGTGCCTCAGTTGGCCATTGTGTGTGTTTCTTGTGATGGACACTTTGTGCAGGTTGTGCTTTCAGGATCCAGGCCCCCTGCCATCTTACTCTGTATATGTGAAAGGTGAAAGATGAATAGATAATTGGTCACAGGTGCAGTTGAGGCATGAATACCCTGGCAGATTCAAGGGGACCTTTGCAGGGAATTTTAGCTGTCCCCTTTTAATTGGATTTTAACTTGCATTAATGCAGTAATTACATAGCACCTCGAAATGAGACATACATAGTAAATCTGGTAATACCAAGCAGGGCCATTTCCCTCACATATGATACCAGTGAAGTTTGGACACATCAAGCCTACAAAGGAGAGTGATAGGGTGTTGCATTACAACCTGTCCACCTGACCTAAACACAGTAGAAATGGTTTTGGATGAGTTTGTCCAGAGAATGAAGGAAAAGTGGCTAATGAGTGTTAAGCATATATGTGGGACCTCCTTCAGGACAGCTGGAAAAGCATCCCAGGCCACCTCATGAAACTGGCGTAGGGTCAGCCTGTCCCTGTAAAAATTGGGGTTAAGGGCCTGCTAACATGCCCAATGGTTGGATCACTCTGCTGACCTAGGGATTCGAGCCAGCAACCTTCTAAGTCCCAACCCACAGAGCTGTCCTATCTACCAAATATTGTTTTTTGGTCAGTGCATAATTCCATATATCGTATTTTATAAGTTTGATGTCTTTATGTGTATTCTAAAATCTAGAAAATACTACAATATTACAATACGTATGGTTATTGTGTCCAAACATTTGACTGACATTGTCCACCACTCTCAGTCAGCGCATTTGTCCTTGTCACCCAGATTGATCTGTGCCTTGTGCTGCCTGGGACAGGCACCTGACCCACTGTGACCCTGACCTAGACATGTGGATGGAAGACTGGGTATTGATTTATTAAAATTATGTCAAATGTGGGTGCTTTTTAAAGTTCATATCTGACATTTGATGTGCAGTAAATTTGTTCTGCACATTTTTGGTCAGGCTGTTTCTAAGTTGTTTATCATTCCTGATGATTGTTATTTCTCAGAATTAATAATGCATGTGTATGCAGATGATTCTCTATAAAATTTAAAATTGCAGAAATTGTAGAACTTCAGTCCTGATTTTTTGCAACTTTTCCAGAAATGCACCTCATTTCATATTGCAGCACTGGCCTGAATTCTCTCAATGGAAGGTGAGTGAGCTATAGACTCTTTCAGACTGAATGCTTCCATTTTGTACCGTCATTGTTGTTCCTCTCTGAAGTCAACAGATGGCACCAAATACCAAGCCAGTCCACAGAGCTCCTTATCAGCGATGCTCCAGTACATTGAACTGAATGCTCACAAAGACCAGTGTGAGAAAAGAACTGGGGAATTTAGACCCCTGGACTTCAGTGAACGAGGTTTGCTTCCTCCTGTGAGGCCACCCAGCAGGGGAGTAGCTTGTGTAAGTTGTGACTGAACCCCATGGTGCTGAGGGTGCTGTAAAAGCTGCTGATCCTCAGGTCTTGATGCTGAGTGGCCATGTCCATCAGTTTAGGGCTGAGACCCTCAGTTATCCTACTGCTTGTAGAAGTAATACAGTCCACAATCCTGTCTAAATTAAAGGTAGCTAAATGGAAAGTAACAGGAAGCCAGATGTGAACACCTGCTAGCTTCAGCTCCCATGATGCACTTGCGCACAGTAGAGCTTCAAATGTGCCTCCCCAAAAAAGTGGGCAGTGAATCTTATGCTGGTCCTCTCAGTGCTGCCACATGGGAACATCTGCTAAGTGAACTCATAGGCATGCAGGGAATGAGTGACCAGTTAATCACTGATCGGTGTGACCTACAGGCAAGCTGCATGGATGCATTGTCATCCACCAGGACAACTTAAGTGAGAAAACCCTAAGCTGCTATAGGGTTTTTGCAGATTTGCGGATCTGTGTCCCAGGGTGAGTGACAAGCAGTGTGATCCTGTACTTTTGTTAAGAGATTGGTGAACATATTAGAGATGCAAAACTATGCTGACACTAGCACACTTTGGCATATAATAATGCTGGCTGCCTGAGTACAAGTATGACAACTAATAATTCTATGACAAAAAAAATGTTTCAACACCTTAAAAAGCCCTATGCCAGTTATATACAATAATGTGGACTGGTGCAAATCACAACAGAATCAGTTCTGGAAGAAAGTTAAAAGAAATAATATCAAGTTTCATTAATCAGGACTGATATATATTAAAAGGCATTTTGGGTAAAAATATGCGTACCACACTGCAAAATTTATGCAAGCATTTTAGAATTACCATAAATTCAGGGTTAGGACATTGTATGTCAATATATGGAACTGTTAATCATGCTCTGTAGATATCGATAGCTAAAAGATGATATCCCTTAGATATCAGTATCAGTAGCTCACGTATCCCAGGTATCGATATGTGGTTCTTTGCCCTTGACATCACTGTCAGGTGATGTATTGCAAATTCCTGCTGCACTGTTGTAAACCTTACTTGCCTTTCAGCCAAGTATTTTGGGGGAAAAAAACAGAAACATACATGGACATACTATAAAGATACACAGTCTGCTAAAGGGTCCTTAAAGCTCTCCCTGCTTTGCTCAGTCCTGTCTCCATGGCAACTGTCACATGGGCTCGCTGCCCCGTTTTTCACCAATCCACTTACAGCTAAACCGGTCTACATCACCCCCTTCCCTGCTCCCCCCTCCAGCGTATCCATTCAGTGGCTCAGCACTGCAGTGAAAACAGCAGTTACATAACACCTCTGTGTCAGAGAGCCTGCTTACGTGTTGCCTGAATGACTTACAGTTACGTTCAAAGGAAATGTTTCGCGTGGGTGTCGTGCAGTTTTTCTGCCCCTCTTTGTGACACATATGCACACTTATGCTAGGGTGCATGTTGCTACGAGTGCACTTTACATAACTGTGTCCTTGGTGCTGGTATGCAATCTGCACAGGCGTAGCTACAAGTGTAGCAGCCAGTTGAGTACTTACACCTGACCTGGATCAGATGCCCCTACCAGCCAAGACAGAGGGGCAGGTGTCATGGACACATAGGTTGGAGATTCAGGTAAAGGCTTTAAGAGCAGATTGTTAAGTAGAGCTTTTACAAATGGGGGTGGCAGCAGAGGACAACTCTTACAAACATGGCTGCCAGCTGTTTTATGGAGCTTAGGTCCTGTGGTATATAAGAATGACCACCTCCCAACACCACCACCATAGATGGCCAGCTGAGTAAGCAGCAGCAGCCATGAATTTCAAGGGACTCCAACAAATTTTGAGAGAGGTTCAAACTTGTTAATGTTACATACCAGGAGATGTGAGGGCTTTCAGTTGTACTGGCTCCCACCCTCAAGGGCGTCCTTTAGTGACAAAGTCCCACCCAATTGCTCATCTTCTCAAGGCTTGCTCAGCCAATCAAACTGCTTCCTTTACCAGCCTTGTCTGAGTGGACATTCACTTTTTACATGGCTCAGGATGTGCCCCGCTATGAGCTTATAAACAGCAGCAGGCCACAGCTGGTCAGTTACCACAGAAACAGGGACGACAGCCGCTCCAGCTGGCCTCCAGCAGCGTAGTCTTGTTCTCCTTAACTCAGTCAAGTTTCCTGAGATCCAGTAGACCGTGATACTGACAGTGTACAGTATGAGTGTATGTAGCACATTGCATTGAAGTCACATGATCAAACGTACTACAAACTAAAATAAATGGTACTGCATTTGCTGACCGACAACTGTAACACTCACATGCCTGTCAAATAGGGGCAAATGGAGGTCACAGAGTGATGTTACATTAGGTGGATGCTTTGTGCCTGTTGTACATACATACCACCAGAGGTGGCACTGTGAACTTCACAGGGGGTGAGTCATACAGCTTGAGACCAGCATAGTGTTCCCTAGAGCATTCCAAAGCCCTGCTCTCAATATCAGCATGGTGACGTGCTCCCAAAATATATTGATGTGCTATGTAAGCTTGCTGGTACATGATCAGTGCTGACGCTCAATGATGTGTGATGATGCGGAGAAGACTAGAGCAATGTAGAGCATGCCGATGCTCAGACATACATTTAACAGCAGTGGACATACAGTAGTGATGGCAGGCTGATGGACGCCTTTACTTCATACACATAGTATCAAACCAAACAAGGTTTGCCTGATGATGCAAATCTGCTGATGCTTGATTTTGTCAGCTGATTTCTTAGCCCTGCAAACAGCCCTTACTGGCATTTCTAGCAAGTCAGAAGGTCCTCCGGCTGCAGCATTCAGTTCAGACACAAAAGGCGTCTCTCTCTGCCTGAAAATGAGCCTCATGGCTGGTTAGGCCCTTTGTACCCTGCCAGCATCAGGATGCAGTTTCAATTCACAGGCAAAAAGCAGAGCAGCAAAATGGCAGCTGCAGAGAGTTGACTGCCACGTCAGCCTGCCACATTATGCACTCTTATAGCTCAGGATCAGGTGGGGGGGGGGGAGCAGCTATGCGATTCAGAACACCGCCACTGCATCTCCATGCACACACACTTGTTCACATGAACTCAGAAAAAAAAACTTCCAAGCCAGGGGCATTGTGGGAAGTCCTTGTTTCTATGGAAACAGATGGCAGAGCTGGTCAGAGCCTCAGTGTCAAACCCAGAGAAAATGTGTGTGTGTCTGCGTTGGTGTTTGCGTCTGTCACTCTTTTAGATGTGAATGGTGAACAGTTGCCCCCTGGTGTTCGCCCCCACGTTTATCTAGATAGACTCTCACCTCAATAGCCACATTTACAAGACAATCTTTTGACTTGTGTTTTGAGTTAGTCTGCTATTTATGCCCATGTAATTTGTGATTATATGTCTTCCATTTTTATCTGTAATAATTGCCTTTTGTTTGTTTATCATTCCTCTTTAAAGCATTCTTGGGTTGGTGAAATGCACTATATAAATTAAACTTGTTGCTGTTACTGATATCACTTAATATAACTCAAGAAACATAATGGACACCTATTATCAAGTGCAATAATGATAATCTCCAGTTTAACATGCTGTACTTCTTCTATTACTATCTAATAATATGCCTGTCAATTAGTAATCATTGATCTACAATAACCATTTTTTTAGGTCAAGGCACAAGGAAGGGGTGTTCTGGATGGCATGTCAGAACACACGCACACACACAGTCAAACAACAGGTGCTTTAGGGGCAGCTTTTCACCTAACTTCATGTCCTCTTTAACTTCAAGAGAAAATGGGAGCATCCTGAGGAATGCTGCACAAACTCCACACAGAGACCTGCACTATCAGAAAAAAATTGGATCTTTGAGGGTACCATTACTTGTCACTGGGGCTGTACCCTCATTGGTCTACCAGGTGTATCCTAGCTGTAGGTAATTTTTTTTTACTTTTAAGGGTGTTGTTTGTACCCTGGGGAACAAAACTGTAATATGGCTGGACTCTTTTTTTTGTAAGTGCAGAGGATTCACACCTCCATCTCTTTATATTTCAGTTTATGCACTGTACTGTCCTGAAATAATGTACTCCTTGCACAAATTGAACTGGAAAGCACTTTTTTAAATAGTTCTGTCAGCCACTAAACATGGAGAAAGGTGTGTTACAATGTCCTGCTTGCATTTTTGGAGTGCATATATTGTTCTGTACCACAATCTGATTCTTCACCACCATAGAGTAAATGCTACAATCAAACCTGTGACCAGAGGGGTCATATCATGTGGCAGTAAATGATCCTTCTGCATAACCCAGAAGCTTCAATAACAGTGAAGCTCAGTGAGTGAATGGTGGACTAGAGACATAAATAATAAAAAGTGTTTTTGGCTGAGTGGCCCCGACACTAAGACCATGTTTGTGGAGCAGTGGTGATGGTGGGTAGGGTGGATGGGGCAGCTCTCAAATAACTGAACCCAACGAGATCTCTTGAACATCCATGGAGAAAGTGATAATAACAGTCTGACCGGGCCTCAACTGGGTCGTCCAGGGCCATTCAAGCAGGGAGTCAGAACAGCCAGACCGCATTACACTGCATAATTTAGCCCCCAGGCCACCAAGTCCTGCCAGCAGCCCCTGAAGTGTGGTCTCAGGTCCTGTCTATTCTGAAGCATGTCCAATAGTCTACCATGTGCTGTTTGCTCAGTCCGGTTCCACATCTCGCAACAATAGCTGCAAGCACTCCCTAATCACCCTACAGATTTCCATACACATTGCTGTACAGTAGATGAACAATTCAGCCTTTCATCTGGGGTAGCGGCCTCCTTTTTGTGTCATAGTGGAGTGTGCTGTGCATATGAGTGCAACATTTGAAGGGTTCAGTTCATTGGTCTGGAGGGGGCCTGCCTCACACTCCAGGATCAAACAATCATCTGCATTGTTTAACACTCATGAAGCATGAAAGGCACCTTCTGGAACATGCCTCATATTCTACTACACAGTGGAAGTATTATTATATCTTTATCTCAGTACTACAGATATATGAATGGTATATATTAAAAGCATCCACCTTAAATCCTGTCACCCACTATGAACCCAGCAGGTAGCCTCAAAGTTCATTTTAGATCAGGACTGGCACCCAAGCCCCACCTACTGCCAGTAGTGAAGATTAATGCAGAATCATAATGCTTTTGTCAGTTACGGGCAGAAACACACATTCAAATCAATTCTCAACCTAACCAAAATTAGTGTGATTTTTTAGCTAGACCAAACCAAACCTTGGTCATGGCCACTCTTGCTTTTCTTTATAGACAGTCAAAAGGCAACTGCTGTATGAGTTCCAGCAGCAGTTCCTTACAAAGTTTCACTGGGGACAACTTAGGGGTAGTAAGTGGCTTAGCAGGCTAAGCTTATGTGCTTGTGACCAGATGATCACCACTTGGAGCTTTGGCAGAACAGTCACATGTCCGAGGACCCCTGAGCAAGGCCCTTAACACCAAGCTACAGTGGCGCTGTATACTGGCTAACACTGTGCTGTGACCCTCAAGCTTGGCGTCACCTGCATGTGTGTCTCATGGAGACCAGGATGGTAGCAGGTGAAGGAAAGCATTTCCATGTACCTAAACTTGTGCAAATAAAGGATCCTTTAATATTCGACCAAATGTAGTTAAGGGCTACTGGCTAATGGCAGGCTTCTGTGCTAAATGCAAAGAACAGACGGCATTAAGAGCAAAGGTCTTGTGGATCAGTGACAGAGAATCAGGAGGACTGAAACAGATTGGCAGCAATGAAGAGGAGGAAATTAAACTCGTACATGTGCTGGAACAAAACATACCATGGAAGACTGGGAGGATTGGTTTCCATCATTTAGTGCACATCATGTTCACCTCACATGTGAAAGGTCCTTAGTTTGAAACTGTGTGCAAATACACTTGCGTCGTGGCAGTGTGTGGCTCTGTGGGGTATGATTCTGTGGCTATGATTGCAGGTCACCGCCTCAAATCCTGTATTAATCCAAGTCATTTCACTGTTAAGCCCTTGACCTTAATTGGTCCTGGGAGCCGCTCACACTGCTTTCAATTGTTTGTCACACTGAACAAAAGCATCAGTGAAATAAATAAAGGAATCTTTTGCTCTCAAGGCATCACAGTCTGACATTTCCTTGTCTCAAATGTACTTTTGGACTAAAGGCACACGGGGGGGGGATTGTGTTAAGACAATCCAAGGGCCTTTGAGTGACAGGGGCCCTAACATTTGCAACATAACTGGATTGGAGGTCCAATATATTATGCTTTCATCTCTAGCGGCACCACTATGCACACTATGCTCTCTGATAGACCTCAACACAGTGTTGATGCTAACACATGATGGACTACTCCACCATCCAATTACCTATAGCTCCGCTTATCTCCTCCCACCTGACTCATTGTTACCCATAACTCCTCCTCTCTCCTTCAAGCTACCTGGCTGTTACCTGGGAGAAACAAATATCAAGCTGTAACTCCAAAAACAGCCACAACAGTCCATCAGAGAGCTTGTTTTGGTAAACCAATCTTGTCCTTTTCAATAGGAATTTATATTGTCTCCCTTACAATTCCCCAAGGCATGTGGTACAGATCATGGTTTAAAATAAAGGACAGGATCGGATAACCTTGGTAGACTGGTCACCATGGTAATGACAGCCATCAAATTCCATCCCTCTTGCCCCAGTCCCAGTCCAAAGAATCCCAGGTGATCCAAAACCATTTACCAGCACAAAAGACTTTTACATATTTGAAATACAAGAGGGACAGTCTGAATGTATAACTGCCTGTGTAAGTGTGTGTGTGTTTGTGTCATGAGGAGACACTTCTCCATGGTCATCTGTCAAGCGAAAAGTGGGGCACCTTCTTGGAAACATTGGTAAGGGGAATAAGGTATGGATGAGTGGAGTTTGGCATGATGGGTCACCAAGAGCCATATTCGCTGTCTAGTGTCCTTTGTGACATTGTAAGCTGTCTGTTATCTGCAGGAAAACATAGACATAGAAGGCGTGACACATCAATTGTTTAGCTGTTAGATACACAGCTGAATGAAGGCATAAAACACTGGGTAAGATTCCTCTGTCTCATCAGTTTACATGCCTACAGGGTGGAGATTGTTTTATGTGTGAGCAAGCCACCTGAATATCTGGTTTCAAAAATAGCACTTTGGGGGCCACTTTATATGAAGGAATCATAATAGGAGAAATAATAATAATACTGCGTGGGAAATCTGACTTTTAATAACAGGAACCTAACGTGTCAATCAGAAACAGTCACACTAAGTGAGAGATATGACTTTTTATAACAGGGATCAACATGTCATGGACACTGAGCTTACTGTGCAAGCCCCAACTGAACAGTGACAGCCCAGTACAATCACATATAATCCCCTGTGGTCTTAGCATATCCAGCTAAGCAGCTGGCCAAAACACACATACAGTGGGGGAAATAAATATTGAACGTATCAACATTTTTTCAGTTAATATATTTCCAAAGAGGCCACTCGCATGAAGTTTTCACCAGACATTGGTATTAACTCACGAAATACACAAATGTTCTGAAATCAACTGAGTTTCCTTTGCTGTGTTTTGGATTGTTGTTCTGCTGGAAGGTCCACCTACGTGTCATCCTCAGCATCCTGGTGGATGGCAGCAGATTCATTTCAAGAATCTCTCAGTCGTACAGAGCCTCATTAATTGTTTCTTCAATTATATGATGTCTGCCAGTACCATGAGATGAGATGGCTATAGTCCCAGCTGTTTGATCCAGGTGCCTGTGATGAAGAGGGAGAATAGGACAGGTGGCCTCAGTCATCCCAGAGCAAAGTGTTTCTCAACGTCACAAACAGCCCATCCTAGCTGTGGTCAACCTCCCAAGTAATGAGTCTTACATACCAATTGGCAGAGCTGTAGTACCCAAATCTGATCTTGAGTCCACATAATGTATGAGTGAATTTGTTTTTGTCACACACGCCGGTGAATTTTTGCTTAGTCTTAACTCAGACTCGAACACTCGTGACTCAAAAAGAAGTTCACCCACTTCTTAAGTTGTGACATTTGAATCATGTTACAATACTGTTTCTAGGGCCAACCTAGGTACAAGCCAATATACCATAGTCTTCTGTGCCTCAGTGTTTTAATTGATCTGAAACAAACAAAAAAAAGTTGAAGAATTCTCCTTCTACCTCTGGTTGTGTAGACTAAATTGTCATTTTCACAGTTTGTTCATGTTTAGTATGAGGGCTGTAATGGTACACAAAATTCACAGATTAGTACAAACCTCAGTCTTCAGTTCATGGTTCATTTAGGTTTTCAGTTAATTTTGGTACAGCACAGAAAAGAGAATTTGTTCTGAGCTTATTTATTATTAAAAGCACAAACTAAGAAAAGTTGTAAACGAAAAGGCAATGAGTCCATTGACATGTCTGAATAACAAAAGAACATAAGAAATTGACAAAGAAGAATTTCAATCTGGACAATGCTGTTGGTGCCGTGGCTTTCTATCAGGCCCTTGGTCCCAGAAGATCTGGGGCCACGACCCAGGCTGTGTCATCAATTATGGAAAGTGCCCAAGATCAGCCTGACAGCAATGAGCACAGGAAGAGAGAGAGCCATTTCATCACTGCCATTCACTTTATGGAATTATTGTTATTATACATCTGTGCATATAACATTTCTTTTTAAGCCTGTATGTCCAGCTATCATCTAAATGCTTATACAGTGCAGTGGAAAGGGCCTGAAGCCCATCCCAGGCCACAGAGGGATACTCTGGATAAGAAGACAGTCAATCACAATCCACACACCATTATTTAGAAACAGCAGCTAGCCTAATTGTATCTCTGAACTGTGGGGGCGGGGAGCCAGAGCCCCCAAAGAGACCTGTGTAACACTGGGAGCACAGGCAAGTTCACACAGACACAGTGGGGGCAGGATTCAAACCTCCAACCCTGGGGTGTGACAGTCCAGTCCTACCTACTGAGCTGATGTTCTGCCCATTGGGATGCTTTTGCCCCAAGTGATGTATATAGCACATCACAAACATACACCCCATCAATTACACATTACATACAGGAAGCTTGTTTTCGGAGGGATAGGCAGTGTTAAATGAGAGTTCATATCAATTCATTGATAGTTTAGCTTACAGCAATTTATGCAAGTGGAGCTATGATATGAATGTGCCTTACATCATAAGAACATTACAGAGCAGTAAAATATTATGGGTAGCATGTAATTTAATGTTGTATGTAACCATATATAAAGATAAAAACACATCATTGCAGGCCGGCATTAACTATACTTGTTCTGATATCCAAATTAATATAAATGATATGAAAGAAACCCAACTTTTAACATAACCAGAAGAGCCTAGCCTTCGCTTTTATTTAACATGTCCATACAATTATTTTTTTTCAGACCAGGGGCATTTCTAGCTATTGAAAAAAATCAGGGGCTAAATCAGGTTTACCTGAGGCTTCACCTTTTTTTCATTTTTTTAAAGGAAGATTGACATCGGGGCTGAAATACCCAGGGCTAGGCTTCAAATACTCTAGGCTATAGCCCCAATAGATCGTACCTAAGAATGGCCATGCTCCAAACGCTATACAGTAGCAGGTCGCTGTTTTGAGACATTTTTTACAGATAGTGATCATTGTTTTGTCTTACCGAATGATATGCTGCCTGTGCACGTTGCCTTACAATGCTGCATGATCACAGACACATAACGTGAATTCAAACTGCTTTCAGTGTAGTTCACACGTGTGGTTCCCGAGTGGCGCATCCTCTATCATGCTGATACTGAATGGTCTAGCTCTCTCTCTCACACACACAGCAGACACTATTAATAACACACTGGAATTGAATTAAGAATGCACTTGGCCCACAGACATTTTCAACTGCTGATTTGTTTTTATTCAGGTGAATGTTTCGCTTCAAATCTTATTTTTAGCTCTTAAAAAAATTACCGTGACCCCGTATCTGGCAAACCCTGATTGGGAGTGCTCCCCAGACAAAGGTATATGCACTCAAGACGAACTCACACCGACCAAGCAGGAACAGGACAGCACATACATCCAGATGGAAACTGACCCAAAGTGGTTGAATTGTAATCCAACTGAGTGTGAGAGACCTACGAACAAACACACAGACGATCGTGATCTCCTCTGCATTTTTCATGTTCAGTTTTAAAGGGCCAGCTTGCTCAATCTCTTCCCAGCAGCCCCTGTGCCCTCTGAAGTTGTCCAATAGTGTTGTACCCCTGGGGCAGCTGGGAGAGTTTAAGTAGTACTGCTACAAGGGGACAGTGCAGGAAAATTTATTTCCGCTTAATGGGGGGAAAGAAGTATATTTGTAAATCAATTCAGATAATATGTTTTGTAATATTTTGAGAGTTGTGGCCAAGACCAAAGCAAGATCAAGACAAAATGAGTTGAAGACCAAGATGAAACTGAGATCAGATTGACCAAGACGAGATCTCAAGAACTACAACCATGCAAATTAGTAAGTTTTTTTAACTTGGGCAAAAAAAAAAGACTATTTCAAATTAAGAACCATTATAGTATGCTATTTTAGACTTCCTTTGTTGGCCCTCGGAGGTTGGATTCTCTCCTTTGAGTCTGGTTCCTTCAAGGTTTCTTCCTACTACCTTAGCTTTGGCATGAGTGCTGTAGTACTTGACAATGGTCTTTTTTTGAGAAAAAAAAGGGCTCAGTCTCAGTTTTTGAAGGTCTCAGTCTTGAAATCAATTGCATTTTTACTGCGAGTCTTGCTTTGGTCTCAGATATAGAGGACTCTCGATTTTATTTCAAGAATGGCGAAGACCACAGCCTTGGGGATATTAATTAACGGCATAAGTGTTACCAAGAGTGAGTTGCAGCTGCATATATTGCATGAGCAGCGTTTCTGTCCATGTAACTTCACAACAAACACCCATGGGAAGTATTATCCATAATCAGTAACTTTAACTAGCGCCAATAGCTCCTGAGCTTGGCTCGGACGCTAGTCGGGCCAGGAGGACATTTAGGCAGGCAGCAGTAGCCTGTTGCGACCGACAGGGTTTTACAGTTTTACTACCTCCCAAGAGCAACTTCGCTTCAATTTTAGGTATACACACTGCATAAAATGAAAATCTAAGCAAATATAATTTTCTTTTATTTAGATAAAATTCTAATTTCAGTAATAAACTGACTAATAACACATTTTATGAATAAGATTAATTTGCTTGCATTTAGGCACATTGTCTTATTTTAGGAAATCTTACCAAGTGCAATTTTTTACTGCATTTATTACTGCATAATTTTGCTAGTTTTAGGCCATCTTGCAGAAACAATTTATCTTAAATCTGACAGGCCATTTTTTATATATTTGTATAGTCAGTTTATTAATGATATTAGAATTTTATCTATAAGTTATAGATAAATAAATTATACTTCATTTTGCATTGCAGTGCATGGTATAGTAGGAAGTTATTCTCTGGAAATTAATAGTAATATGGTTATTTGAAAGGATTTTTTAAAGGTTTTTATCTCTTAGTGTGGTATTGTACTCGGCACTTTATTGTATTAACTATAATGTGATGATCCGTGTTGGGCGAGCAAGCAGGGAGCGGGGAATTAAGGTCAGGTAGACGGTATTCCAGAACAAGAGGGGTTTATTCGGGGCAGACGGACAACAGCACGATACATACATTAATGACAGAGCTGGGGAAACAGACTTGAACGTGGACTAAATGCACAAGACTGACTAGACCAAACCGGAAACAGCTGGTAACAAGCAGGATTCACACGGGGTTTATTAGGAGTCAGTCCTATACAGGGCACAGGAAAACACACAACGTCAATGACGGGACTAGGGAAACATACTCGAACATGGACTGAAATATTCAGAACTAATTAACAGCAACTGGAAGCAGCATGTAAACACAGGGATTTCACATGGGATAAATGAGGGGGCGTGGCACACAGGAGGATCAGACGAGTGGGTATGACAGTTGGGTCCTTGAGCAAAGCGCTTAATACCAATCGATGCATGGGCACTTGATCCTGGCCTACTCTGTGCTCCGACCCCCAAACTTTTTCACTTAAACATGTCTGTGTGCCTTATGGAGAGCAAGGTGGGGTATGCAGGAAGTGAATTTCCTAACAGGAATGAATAAAGTATCATGGATCTATACAAGCAATCAACAGCACAACAATGACCCTGTAACTGGAGGGCTTTTGGAATTGCACCTTATTTTCACAGAGATGTTTATTTTTCATACTCAGAAGTACTAATGGGAAGCACATGATAGCTGTATAGTGTCTGTTGTTTAAAGGGCCAATCACAGGATGAGGCAGACAGTGAGACTCTGAGAGGCAAAGGGGTAAGGCATGATGGAAAGGGGTGGGGGCTCTGGGCAGGCTGGTGAGAAGTTGAAAGGGCTCGGTCTGTGTGAGGTGGAGGGCAGCGCCCAGCATGCCATGATTGCCGGGGGGGAAGCTTGGCCACCCAGGGGCACAGCACCAGCCAACCACTGCCACATCACAGTCGGACTGCCCTGTAATCTGATAATAAGATAAGATAAGATAAGATAAGATAAGATAAGATAAGATAAGATAAGATAAGATAAGATAAGAAAAAACTTTATTTATCCCGAGGGAAATCACATTATTCGCTTAATCTGTGAAGCATTTCTATGGGATTAAAAGTTACAAATGTGCAGAGAAGAGGAGCAGAGTATTTTTGACACGGAAAAGGAAGCAAGATGCACATATTTATAAATCACTGGCCAGCTGGAGCTCTGAAGTCCTCGCAAGAAGGTCCGGAACATTCTTTAGGGAAATACACACATGTTGTCCCTTCATTCTCGCTCTTTTGAGCCAAGCTAGCACGTAGGTTAGGATGCTGTGCCTCTGATCAGAAGGTTGCCAGTTGAAATCTTTTGCAGTGAGGCTTTGAGCACAGTCCTTAACTGCAGCTGCTCCTGGGACTGGCAGGGTGCAACCCCCCCCCCCCCCCAGGCTTCATGCCCTGCCGTGCCCTCACTCTTTTTCAGGAGTGTGAGGGAAGAAATCAGATTAAAAGCTGGATTTCCAGGAGCTCAGGGCTCCTATTCCAGGCTGGGGGGCCAGGGTGCACCTTCCCCAACAGTGATCTTGACACAAAATGAGGCCTACTGAGCATCAACTGCATTACTGATATGGAGTGGCGAGCATGACCACACGGGCTCTGATACACAGGCATGCAGAAAAAGCGGCAATACATTAGCATGTGCAGAGATGCATATAAAAGATAAGTGAATGATCACAGCAATGCTGCAAGACCCAGTGTGAATCTTCATTCGTCATGCAGTGAGGAAATCTGTACACAGAGATCTGGAAGGAACCTCATTGTAATGGAGCTTATTATCTTTTTTACGAGGTCTGAATCTCAGTCCATTTTATGAGGTCTGACTCTCATATACACACACTACATTTTACAAGGTCTGACTCTCATGCAAACATGCTTCATTTCACAAAATCTGACTGTCATGCAAACATGCGTCATTTTACAAGATGTGATTCTCATACACAGGGGCGGCATGGTGGTGCAGTGGTTAGCACTGTTGCCTCACACCTCTGGGACCCGGGTTCGAGTCTCCGCCTGGGTCACATGTGTGTGGAGTTTGCATGTTCTCCCCGTGTCGTCGCGGGGTTTCCTCCAGGTACTTCGGTTTCCCCCCACAGTCCAAAAACATGCTGAGGCTAATTGGAGTCGCTAAATTGCCCATAGGTGTGCATGTGTGAGTGAATGGTGTGTGAGTGTGCCCTGCGATGGGCTGGCCCCCCATCCTGGGTTGTTTCCTGCCTCGTGCCCATTGCTTCCGGGATAAGCTCCGGACCCCCCGCGACCCAATAGGATAAGCGGTTTGGAAAATGGATGGATGGATGGATTCTCATACACACATGAATCATTTCACAATAATGACTCTCATTTATAAGATCTGACTCTCAGGCACGCACTCTTCATTCTACAAGATCTGACTCCCATACACACTTTGTTTTATAAGATTTGACTCTCATGCGCAAACTTCATTTTACAAGATCTGACTCTTACACACATGCTTCATTTTACAAGATCTGACTCTCATACACACACGATTCATTTCTGTCAGGGTCAGCCCCGATTGTTCCACCCTGTGTCCCTTCCCCGGTTGGCCAGCAGGCATTGCTGGTCATTCCGTCTCTCTGTGTCCCATCTTTCCTGTCAGCTGCATGGCTCAACATGTTGAGCATGCAGCTAATTGCAAATCCCTGTGTTCAAATCCTGCCTCCTCTGTTTTTGTATTTTGTTCCCTAGTGTTTCATTTGTATGAGTTTCTAGTTCCCGTGTTTGGTGATTTTTGTATTCCGTTTTGGTTTCTTGTTTTGAACCTTAGTTATGTTTTATTGATTTTGTTACTCCCAGTGTTAAATTCTGTGTTTCCAGTTTTCTTAGCTTTGTTTATCACCTTTTGTTTTTGACCCCTCGTGGTCCTTTTGGTTTTTGTAGTGTTTTGTGTTTTATGTAATAAATCCCCGTTTGTTGTGAGCAGCAAGTGGGTCATCCACCATTCCTGTTTCCCACTTGCATGATGCCTCATCCCCACTCAAAACCTGCCTGGATCCTTCACAATTTCATAATAATGACTCTCAAAATCACACGTTAAGTTTTATTAGATATGACTCTCATGCACACACTTAATTTTAAAAATTGAGAGCTTATTACAGCTCTTTAGCAGAAAAGGATTATAAATACAGTGGTACCTCGGCTCGTGAACTTTATTCATTCGAGGACTCAGTTCGTGAACTGAAAAGTTTGTGACCTGAGTCAATTTTTCGCATTTAAAACAATGAATTTTTTCATTTTTTATGTTTTTCTGGGACCAAGAATATAGACTTAAAATAACCTTAATTATATGCAAATAAAACAGTACAACTGAGCATACGCTTATTGGCGGGCTGGTCGCTCAAAAAATGCCAAAACACAGAAAAGAACCACAAAACATCCCCCCAAAAAAACAAAACAATTAACATTAAAACACTGAGTTGCAGTCAAAAACAATACAGTAATTTCAAAAATGTGATTTTTATTATTGTACTGTACATTATTTTCATATATACATTTTTATGTATATTTCATGATGTCGATGAACTTCTTTGTTTGTACTGTAAACAAACAATATACAGTAGCCACTATGTGTGAATGGAGAATATAACACTAAAATAGGAGTTAATTTATGTTAATAATGAAGTATTGTTATTATATGTGACTGTTAAAAACCATCACAAACATGTTTATCAATCACTGAAAGGTACCGCTATAACACAACGTTCTCTCTCTCAATTTTTTTTTTTTTTCAGAAATTCAATCTCTGAAGAGATATAGTAAGGACATACATCTAAAAGAAGTTTTTTTATACATTCCACAAACGTTCTTGGCATAATGTACACTTCTTCGTGTTTTGGGTGGTTCTTTGGGGCGCTTGCCTGAAACATGGTTCATGAACCGGTACAAAAAAATTTTCTGGTTCATAACCTGATTTGTTCGTGAACAGGACTGTTCGTGGGTCGAGGTACCACTGTACATTAAATGTTTCATACATGTCATAATTTTATTATTGTAATTGCTCATTGGTCACCATAACAGTCTGTCCGCATTCATGTTAAAATATAAGCAAAATTTTATTCACAGTATAAGTCATGATTTGACATTTAGGTCTTAAAGATCAGAATTTGGCCATAATAAAACACTGCTGCGGTCTTCTATTCCTGCATATTCTGAAATAAGACTGATGAATGTCTACAGTGACATGCTCAATGAGAGGGTCATTTCTCACAAAGCTCAGTGGAAAAGGCAATGTTACGGTCCAGTCTAGGGTTGGAATGCAACAGAAAGGAAAGGGAAGAGGGAAAGGGAAAAACAGAAACGAGTTGTGAGTAACCGATGGTGTCAAGTTCTAGAGAGGGCCATTTCCTCATCAACATCAACGATACAGATACGCGGTGGGGTGGTCCTTTAACTCAGCCTTTTTCACAGCAGAGCTACAACAAGCCTCCAAGGAGAAATCATCTGCCTGTGCCATGATCAGAGCGTCCGTAGTGGAGGGGACCTCAGAGGAAACACAGGGACCAGTGATTCAGGATCACTCTTCGAAGGAGCTGCCAGAGCAGGTCCTGACATAAATGTCTCAGCTAAGTCAATATCCACGAACCTGCGCCGCTGGGTACAGGTAAGCACACAAGCAGGAAACACGGTCGGGAGTTCCACTGCACCATCATTTTCGCATAGCACGGGATCGGGGACAACTTCGGGTAGAGAGACAAGTCTCTCTCCCGCAATGTCATTACCCAGAACAAACGTAATACCCGGAACGGGTAATTGTTTTTGTACTGCCACACGCACATATCCAGAGAAGTCAGGGGTACTCAGGTATACCGTGTGTACCGTACCAATATGTCGGTGCCACAATAGGATGAATCACCTACTGAATCAACTCCTTCCACTAGGAATGAATGGGCATTATAGTCACAGGGTGTCGCACCTCACTTTCACCAAGTGAAACAGAACCAGTAAACACGAAAGGTTGGAAGGTAGGTTCGACAGACAGGGTTGTTACGGTAAAGCACTGTTAACACGAGCAGTGATCTACACCTTTCCAGAAGCAACACGGGCATCTTTACGTGTAAGGGCCGGAAAGACTGAAATGATGTGACCCACTCCGTGGCTGTAGAAGCATTCTCTTTTCTCCACAGGTTGTGAAGAAGAAACGGACAAAGGAGAGGATGCTACAGGACGGGGACCAAGTTTGCGAGGCAGAGGGGTTGTGGTAAGTCTTATAGGTCAATATAAATTCATATAAAAGATGTCTAGGCCAGTTCAAGGTCGTAGCAATCCTCTCGAAAATAGCGAAGTAAGCACCCACCTCATTTTCGCGAAACACAGGAACGAGACCGATATGGCGACTGACATCAAACCCTGAATCTCCACCTCATGAGAGATAGGTGAACCTGAGGAAGAATGAAGGCTAGATCGAGAAGCGTCTAAGGCACCAGCTCGGTTATGGGAGGGCAGGCTGACTTGAGGGGTCATACTCGGTGAGTACACCTTACATAAAAGGGGCACAGGTTTTTGTTCACCCATACTCATTCTGCGCAATGCCACCTCCTTGTCAGCCTCAACCTCCACTGCCCGGACACAGAGTACCTGAGCCTGGTACTCCTGCCTTTTTATCTCCAGTTCCAGCTCCCTAAACCGAATTGTCAGCAGCAGGTCCTCCCTGGTTGAGCGTGTATCGCCAAAATCCATGCGGATCCCTGTCCCCAGATCAACGCCGCCGGCTTCTGCTGCAGCCGTCAACCGTACGGGAGTGGATGCAACACTCGGTGAGCCACCTAACTCAGGTAGGATACCGTGTCGAATTAGGTCGTCCGGCAACACTTGCTTTATAACCCGCTTAGAGGCTTCAGCGGGGACTGAAACATTAAAGAACTCTGTTATTCCTAGCAGATCGTCCTTACGGCACTTATCGAACTGTTCGAGTATGGGGTAGAGGGTGAAAGCAACGAGGTCGAACTGAGCCATTTTCCCTACACAACCACACACCCCCCCACACAAAAGAAACCGCCAGACAAACACCGGAAAAGAGAAAGGAACGGACCAGCCCCCAATTTCTGTTACGGTTCAGTCTAGGGTTGGAACGCAACAGGAAGGAAAGGGAAGAGGAAAAGGGAAAAACAGGACAACCAGGGGCGGAGGAAAGGGAACACAAGACACAAAGGGGATCTTTTTTATAGCTTTTTTTTATATTTTATATACACTTGCGCAACAATGAGTGTATCAGACAATGGCCAAAACAATAAACACAATAGCACTACCGAACGATTCCCCAATCTAAGCTAATCCTACATGGAAAAAAAACACGAACAAAAACAACAATGCTAAAAGTCCTATCTCCCTAACCAAACCAACAATAAATCATCCGTCACGCAGAACAAAAATGGAAGTCACTCCGTACGCACCACAGTACAAACACACAGGAAACATAAAAGTCAAAACGACAGTGTCCGAGGGGGCAAGCAAAAGGATAGTCAACAAGGGACCAAAGAAACAATCTTCTGGCGAAAGTACAGAGAAAGGGCAAGGCGAAAATCAGAAACCAAGAAACAAAACATCATACACGAATAATCCAACCACAATATAGCAAACCAATAATAAAAAGCAATGAGCAGGAGCTCCCGAGGTGGTCTTTTTTTTTCAGGACCCAGAAGTGACGAGCGGTGCATCGGACAATTCGTGGGCAGGGTCTGGATGGAGAGGCTGAGCCGAAGGTGCAGCCGACAAATCGGGATAAGGGCAGGAGGTCCGAAGAATTTGTAGACCTTCCCTCAAACTTACAGCAATTACTTCCAATACTGCATGATAGCACAATATAATATGTTCTGAGTATTTTTCTTAAGTTGCAGCCCTGTGACTTTAAGTTGTAGCCATGTAAACAATGGCCACATTCCATAATCTGTTACTGCAGCTCTTTATATTTTCCCAACTTGAAAGACTGAAGTGAATGCTCACTTCAGGGCAGGGAAACCACCACAGTTAATCGGTTTCACTGAAAAATACAGTTAGCCTTCAAACTGGAAGAGTTGACTGTTGGCTTGCCTAGCTGAGAATCAACATTGGATCAGATCCTCTAAAGAATACATGAATACATAATCACATGAAGTTAATTTTCCTATGTCTTCAAGAACTTTACATTTTCATACAGTGCAGCTGGAAGTTTAACACTTTGGGGTGCACCTGTCCTGCCTCCTGCTTTGCTCCACTTCATTATATACTCGATTTCACTGGAACGTGTGGGTTGGATTTCACAGGACACCTACTGTATCTCAGCGACAATACTGCCATCCACTGTATTGTCAAGCTAGGCCCTTAGGATATGAATCATCAGATCCTCTTTGATGCCCAATTGGAGATACAGTAAGGGAAACCAAGGCCAGAGCAATACCTCTTTTCTGTCAATTGGGACCGATTCTGCTTCCCACCGTTTCGCTTCAGTTTTCAGCCGATTTCCTCATAACCCAAGGCTAACAAAGCATAGTTCACACCCTACATTTTATTATTTGAACCCAGCAGAAATTTTTCTACATGTTGATGGGAGGTGTATGATCAGATTCCTTGAGTAAACTTTCTACAAACCTTGCAGGAGCTCTGTGAAGACATACCAGGGGTGGAAAAATCACTCTATTCCTTCTTTTTGCTCGGCCAGGAAAAACATTGTCAGTCACATACACAGACAGACTCGAACCAGAGATGGGTGAATATGCAAGTTTTCTAACTTTGAATGACATTATTCATAGAATTGGACTATAGATGCAATGTTTAATATAACCTTCCCTTAGTTTTAGAACATAAGAACATAAGAACTATACAAACGAGAGGAGGCCATTCGGCCCATCAAGCTCGCTTGGGGAGAACTAAACTAATAGCTCAGAGTCGTTAAAATCTTATCTAGCTCTGATTTAAAGGAACCCAAGGATTCAGCTTGCACTACATTATCAGGAAGGCTATTCCATACTCTGACTACAAGCTGTGTAAAGAAGTGCTTCCTTAAATCCAGCTTGAAATGTTCTCCAGCTAATTTCCACCTATGCCCACGAGTTCGTGTATTTAAACTAATGCTGAAGTAACTATTTGGTTGAACAGCATCCAAACCTGTTAGAATCTTATATACCTGGATCATGTCCCCCCTCAGTCTCCTTTGCTTGAGACTGAACAGATTTAGCTCAAGTAACCTTTCCTCGTATGACATTCCTCTAAGACCAGGAATCATTTTTGTGGCCCTACGCTGCACCTTTTCTAAGGCCACAATGTCCTTTTTAAGATATGGTGACCAAACCTGCACACAATATTCTAGGTGAGGTCTCACCAAGGAATTGTATAATCTTAGCATTACCTCCCTTGACTTAAACTCCACACACCTGGAGATATACCCCAACATCCTATTGGCCTTTTTTATTACTTCCCCACACTGGCGAGAATGGGACATGGAAGCATCAACATACACACCAAGGTCTTTCTCATGATCGGCTACCTTTATTTCAGTGAGACCCATGAAATACCTGTACTTTATATTTCTGCTCCCTAGATGGAGTACCTTACATTTATCAACGTTAAATTTCATCTGCCAGGTATCGGCCCAGTCACTAATTAAATCAAGATCCCGCTGTAGCTGCTGAGCCACTAATTCAGTATCTGCTACACCACCCACCTTAGTGTCATCTGCAAATTTCACCAGTTTACTGTATATATTGGTATCCATAACATTTATGTAAATTAGGAACAATAGTGGTCCTAAAATCGAACCCTGCGGTACCCCACTATGAACGCAGGCCCACTGTGACATTGTGCCTCTTATAACTACACGCTGTTTCCTATCTGTTAACCAGTTATCAATCCAGGTCGCTACGGTACCTAAAATACCTGTCGCTTTGAGTTTAATTAGGAGCCTCTTGTGGGGGACAACATCAAAAGCCTTTTGAAAATCTAAGTAGATGACATCATAGGCCTTCTTATCATCAACTTCCTGAGTAGCTTCCTCAAAAAACTCCAACAGATTTGTTAAACAGGATCTACCTCTCCTAAATCCATGCTGGCTATCCCGCAAAATGTTATTGGAGTCCAGGTAATCTACCATTTTCTCTTTGATTATAGCCTCCATAACTTTACCAGTTATACAAGTTAGACTGATTGGCCTATAGTTAGACAAATTACTTCTATCCCCTTTTTTGAAAATGGGCGTTATGAAGGCGTGCTTCCAATCAGAAGGTACCACACCTTCAGATAAGGATTTTTGAAACAGTAAAATTAGGGGTCGACAAATAATATCCCTCATCTCTTTCAACACTATAGGTCAGATGCCATCAGGGCCCTGTGATTTATTTATTTTGAGCTTAGCTGGGCTTTGCAAAACACCTGCTTCAGTTATATATATATTAGCTATAGACGATGCTGGATCGGTAATAACTGGTAAATTAGGGCAATTATAAATTTTGGAAATAAAAATGTATAAAATTAAATAATTTTTCTTGTACAGTCAATCTGTCACGGGAACGGCGGCAGCGATCGCGAGCAGAGCGGCGATCGTTCGGGCAAGGAGTGGAAGGAGCAGGCAGGCAAGCGGGATACGGGGAAAACGGGGTTTTAATAAAGGACCGGGGAGCAGGAGACATGTAACGCCAACTAACATCAATGACAGACACGGGTTAGTACAAATCAGGAACTTAAATACATGAAACAAGGCAGCAGGAAACAAGACACGACTGGGCACGATCAGGAAATCACACGTGGGTAATTAGGGGGCGTGGCACACACGAGGAGCGGACGGAGCGGGCGTCACAGAACCCCCCCCCAAAGGCGCGCTACACCGGGCGCGCGCGGGAGGAGGCGAAGGACGGGACGAGACCGGGAAACCAGAACCTGAAAGACAAGGGCAAAAAAAAATCAACGGGGAACAGGGAACAAGACAGACAGGCAAAACTGACAAAGAGGCAGGAGCCAGGACAGGACACTACACAAGACAGGAAAAGCCGACAGACAGACCAGGAAGGGAGAAACAGAGGGAACAGGTGGAACAAAAGGAGCGGGAGTGACGGGAGGGAACGACGGGAAACCAGGAACAGAGCGGGGCAGAACAAAGGCAGGAGGAGGAACAAGGACAGGCGGGACAGAGACAGGAAAGAAGGGAGAGAAGGAGGAGGAAGGAAGGGGAGCCCGAGGGAGCCCCAGCGGGCGACGGGAGGCAGCCGGAGGGGCCGCAGGCGGCCGGGAGGCCGGAGCCGGAGGGGACCTCGGAGGGGCCGAGGAGGCAGGGCGAGGGACCTGCGGAGGGGCCAGGGAGGAAGCAGGAGGGAGCACCGGGGAAGGGGACGAGGGAGCAGGAAGGGGCCAGGGCGAAGGCCTGGAGGAGGGGGGAGCCGCAGCAGGCGGCGACGTCCGGGGAAGGGCCGGAGGTAGGGGCCCCGCAGGCAACCGAGGAGCCGCCGTCGGGGAGCCCGTAGGCGGCCGACCAGGCACCGGAGGGGGGAGCGAGGCGGGGCGACGAGGTACTGGAGGGGAACCCGCAGGCGACAGCCGACCCGGAGGGCCAGGACCCGCAGGCGCCAACCGAGCCAGAGCGCAGGCGAGGGAGGGCGAGCCAGGGGGCAGGGCGGGAGGGACCCCAGTCCGACGTCTGTGTCCCCTCCCTCTGCGGGACACAGACATACCGACCCCCGGTCGGGGTCGATGTCGCCGGGGTGAGGGTGAAGGAGTCACTAGTGTGGTCCCCGAGGGGTCCCATTCAAGCTCCTCCACCTCTGAAGAGGGAGGAGCCACGATGGAGTCCTCCGGGACCACCTCAGGGACCAGGGCGACAGGACTTGGAGCTGCAGCAGGGAGAGGGGGCGCCTCTGGAGCTGCAGCAGGCGGAGGGGGCGCCTCTGGAGCTGCTGCAGGCGGAGGGGGCGCCTCTGGAGCTGCTGCAGGCGGAGGGGGCGCCTCTGGAGCTGCTGCAGGCGGAGGGGGCGCCTCTGGAGCTGCTGCAGGCGGAGGGGGCGCCTCTGGAGCTGCTGCAGCAGGGCGGTCAGGGACAGGAGCGCGGCCAGGGACAGGAGCTGGCTGCAGAGGGGGCGCCTGCCCGGGAGCTGCAGCAGGCGGCTGCAGAGGGGGCGCCTGCCCGGGAGCTGCAGCAGGCGGCTGCAGTGGGGGCGCCTGCCCGGGAGCTGCAGCAGGCGGCTGCAGAGGGGGCGCCTCTGCAGGACCAGGAGCGCGGTCAGGAACAGGAGCTGGCTGCAGTGGGGGCGCCTGCCCGGGAGCTGCAGCAGGTGGCTGCAGTGGGGGCGCCTGCCCGGGAGCTGCAGCAGGCGGCTGCAGAGGGGGCGCCTCTGCAGGAACAGGAGCGCGGTCAGGAACAGGAGCACGGTCAGGAACAGGAGCTGGCTGCAGTGGGGGCGCCTGCCCGGGAGCTGCAGCAGGTAGCTGCAGTGGGGGCGCCTGCCCGGGAGCTGCAGCAGGCGGCTGCAGAGGGGGCGCCTCTGCAGGAACAGGAGCGCGGTCAGGAACAGGAGCACGGTCAGGAACAGGAGCTGGCTGCAGTGGGGGCGCCTGCCCGGGAGCTGCAGCAGGTAGCTGCAGTGGGGGCGCCTGCCCGGGAGCTGCAGCAGGCGACTGCAGAGGGGGCGCCTCTGCAGGAACAGGAGCACGGTCAGGAACAGGAGCACGGTCAGGAACAGGAGCACGGTCAGGAACAGGAGCACGGTCAGGAACAGGAGGTGGCTGCAGTGGGGGCGCCTGCCCGGGAGCTGCAGCAGGTGGCTGCAGTGGGGGCGCCTGCCCTGGAGCTGCAGCAGGTGGCTGCAGTGGGGGCGCCTGCCCTGGAGCTGCAGCAGGTGGCTGCAGTGGGGGCGCCTGCCCTGGAGCTGCAGCAGGTGGCTGCAGTGGGGGCGCCTGCCCTGGAGCTGCAGGTGGCTGCAGTGGGGGCGCCTGCCCTGGAGCTGCAGGTGGCTGCAGTGGGGGCGCCTGCCCTGGAGCTGCAGGTGGCTGCAGTGGGGGCGCCTGCCCTGGAGCTGCAGGCACAGGAGGCGGCTGCTCGGGCTGAGCAGGGGCTGTAGGCACAGGAGGCGGCTGCTCGGGCTGAGCAGGGGCTGTAGGCACAGGAGGCGGCTGCTCGGGCTGAGCAGGGGCTGTAGGCACAGGAGGCGGCTGCTCGGGCTGAGCAGGGGCTGCAGGCGGCGGGACCGGTAGGTCCCGTGCGGGCAAGACGGACGTGGTCCCTTTAAGTGCCCGGGGCACACGCGGGATAGCGTCCCGCACCGCGCGGGCCCCCTTGTTGGCCAGCCGCTCCGGCCGGAAGTAGTACCGCTCCAAGGGCGGGTAGCAGCTCAGCGGCGGCTGGGTGCTCTCCCCGGACTGGGGAAGCTGCCAGCGCAGGCAGCTTAGCTGCGGTGATGACGTCGAGGTCAGCCGGGGAGTCCTCCAATTCCCCGGTTAGGAGAGAAGCGGGGATGAGCGCGCACGCTCCCAAAACGATTGCAGGGGCGATCGCGTGCTTCTTCTTCTTCTTCTTCTTCCTCCTCTTCGTCACGGTGTCCGCGGGAGGCTGCTCCACGTCCGACAGGACGGACGGCTGGGGAACAACCTCCGGGACGCACCGTGCGTCCAGCCCCAACCTCCGTGCTGTTAGGCGCTGAACCAGCTGGTTGAGGTGGGAGCGCACCTCTCCTAGACGATGCCCGCCCTCCGATGGGGACATCGCCAGCAGGAGATCGCAGCTGTCGGTGGCCAATTGCAGCGCGACGGGGTCCTCCTGGACGTCGGGCTGGTTCAGCCAATAGTGTACCTCTTGCAGCAGACCGAGACGTTGGCTCTCGGTCTGCTGCTGTGCCTTGTTGAGTTGGTCTGTCATTCTGTCACGGGAACGGCGGCAGCGATCGCGAGCAGAGCGGCGATCGTTCGGGCAAGGAGTGGAAGGAGCAGGCAGGCAAGCGGGATACGGGGAAAACGGGGTTTTAATAAAGGACCGGGGAGCAGGAGACATGTAACGCCAACTAACATCAATGACAGACACGGGTTAGTACAAATCAGGAACTTAAATACATGAAACAAGGCAGCAGGAAACAAGACACGACTGGGCACGATCAGGAAATCACACGTGGGTAATTAGGGGGCGTGGCACACACGAGGAGCGGACGGAGCGGGCGTCACACAATCCTTCCACAAGCATAGGCCCCCACAATCTGGAAAAATCAACAAAGATCATCACAAGATCACTGCGAGATCACATGAGAGGCTGCTGTAAGCATGCTTGGTGTCCTCTAAACCAGCATTTTACACGTATTTTATGTATTTATAAGTTAATAAGCTATTTGTTTGTCATCTGCTCATCTTTGTGTCTCATTTGTGGCTTTTCCCATATATTTCCCATGTAATTTCTTGTACCAATGTTGTGATATATCGAAACCGTAATGAAGAAAGCCGTGATGCATAAGGGTCAACTGTCCTTTTTTTGGGGGGGGGGGGGGGTTCATGCAAATATGTAAAATATGTATGAATGGATATGCATATAACTGTGGCTTCATGCAGCTCCTGTTATTATTATGGCTTTTGTGGAAATGTGTAATTTTTAAAGATGTTGTAACTGTCTTTTTCACTATTGGATCGAAAAAATCTGTGGTTTATCAGGCCATCCTTTCATGATGCATTCAAGAAACATACATAAGCTATTATGGAAAACCAAGTCAAACCCACAGAAAGGTTCATAGATGAGGACATAAGCATTCCTCACTGAAGAAAAGTTGGTAAGGAACCGGAGCATCAGAGTCTAACAGATTAAAGCTTCAAATCCCATTTCAGACCATGCCAGGAGCACCCTTTGTGCATCCCAGAGCTGTGAGTCGGCTTCCTTCTCCACGTGACCATTGCTGACTGGGCTAATCAGGCCTGCCCATGTCTAAGCCCTTTACCCCAGTCAACCCATGATGTCATCCTTGATTAGTACTGAGTTTAGGCAGGCACCTCTTTGAGGGATTCCTTGCAGTACATGTCCCAAGGCTGCATTCCATCAAGCCACTTCATTCTTCTGGAGCCCTGATGAAGAGAGCGGGGTCACTATGAGAATCTCAGCACACGCGTAAGCTCTGGGTGGCCATCCATCCTCCAGAAGCCTGCTTTCATATGCTGCTGACACAGGGCAGCATATGAAAAATGCTGGCATATAAAAATTGGCATATAAAAATTCCCTGAATTTTGTGAGATGTACACGGATGATGCACTACACAGCATATAGGGGAAAGAGCTGCAGCCTTGGGGGAGGAGCTTTAGGTTTTGGGTGGAGCTGCAGACTTGGAAGTGGTGTTGCAGGTTTTGGAAGGAATTGCAGGCTTGGAAGAGGAACATAAGAACATAAGAAATTTACAAACGAGAGGAGGCCATTCGGCCCATCGAGCTCATTTGGGGAGAACTTAACTAATAGCTCAGGGTTGTTAAAATCTTATCTAGCTCTGATTTAAAGGAACCCAGGATTTTAGCTTGCAGTACACTAGCAGGAAGACTATTCCATACTCGAACTACACGCTATATAAAGAAACGCTTCCTGAAATTCGTTTTAAAATGTTCTCCCGCTAATTTCCACTTATGGCCACAAGTTCTAGTATTTAAACTAAAATTTAAATAGCCATTTGGTTGAACAGCATCCAGACTTGTTAGAATCTTATATACCTGGATCATGTCCCCTCTTAGTCTCCTTTGCTCGAGGCTAAACAGATTCAGCTCAGCTAACGTCTCCTCATAAGACATTCCTCTAAGATCAGGAATCATTCTTGTAGCCCTACGTTGCACCTTTTCCAAGGTATGGTGAACAAACCTGCACACAATATTCTAGGTGGGGTCTTACCAAGGAATTATATATTCGCAGCATCACTTCCCTTGTCTTAAACTCCACACACCTAGAGATGTAACCCAACATTCTATTAGCCTTTTTTATTGCTTTCCCACACTGGCGAGAGCGGGACATGGAAGCAACATACACACTGAGATCTTTCTCGTAATCAGCTACTTTAATTTCATTGGGACTCATAAAATATCTGTACTGTAATATCTCCCTGCACGGATTACCTTACATTTATCTATGTTAAATTTCATCTTCCCGGTATCAGCCCAGTCGCTAATTAAATCCAGATCCCATTGTAGCCTCTAGATCCCGCTGCTAGATCAGTATCTACTACACCACTCACCTTGATGTCGTCTGCATATTTAACCAGTTTACTGTATGTATTGGTGTCAATATCATTAATGTCAATTAGGAACAATAGTGGTCCTAAAATTGAACCCTGCGGTACCCCACTATGAATGCAGGCCCACTGTGACATTGTGCCTCTAATATCTACCCGTTGCATCTTATTTGCAGCCAGTGTGCATGCAGGTTTTTGGTATATCCTTCAACGGCTGATCACCCCACTATATAACACTGGCAGACGTAGCATGCAGTGCAAAGTATCGTTGCCATTTCCTAATGCGCCTTACCAAGCAATTTCTTTGTCGTGTGTCCTCCCAGTTTGTCCTGCCTGCTGTCTCCTGCCTGCCTGCCCTGTCCTCTCCGCTCCTGTTCCTCCCGTCCCATCGGAACCCCGTCTCGTCCATCTGTGTAGGATTGATCTCCCTGGCTCCCGACCACCGGCTGTGACCCGATCACGATTTTGGCATATCCCTCTGGCTCTGTCTGTACCGGCTTGTGTAATAATCAAGATGGGTATTTTCAACTAGCAGATGCTTCTGATTGATATTTTTGCTTGAATACTCTGGGGATGGATGTTAAAGGAATTTTAGACACGTTCATTAAAATGCAAAGGAGCACTTGGGTTCTTGGACACATTATCAAAATCTTCTTCGTTCTTGTAACTCTTCTAATTTTCACACAGCAATTTTGAAGTACTCTTGGGTGTTTTTTTTTTTATTAATTTGCTATTCTACAGCATAAATATTAAGTATTACCAGATGAAATATCTTTGAGGTAGATTGCTACTTTTTCTCTGTAGCTTGTAGTGTAGCTAACTGTTACAATAAATCAGTACCCTGGCTGTAGCTTAGTTACTTTTAATCATAAGTAGCTTGTAGCTTGAAAAGCTACCATTTAAAAGTAGCTTCCCTAACATTGGTAAAAATACACATTTTGTTCTCTAACTTTAAGTACAATAAGTATTGCTCTACACTATTTATGATTACACATAAGTACTGTAGAGGAGCTTGTATCCTTGTAACTGGCCCCTCCCCCAAAACACCCATGTTCTCCTGCATTTTACTTACATTGAACAAGCTGTCATGCACCAGAACATGGAACACTGCACCCCACCCTAAGTCACACCAACCAGCTCATCTGATCACAAGCTGGGTTCAATAAACAGTAAAACATTAGGAGCCAAAGCATTTAAACTGAGACATTCAAGGTCAATAATGAAGTATAGAAAACGGTGGTCAATACACTACTGTCCTTCACTTTAGTCCATGTGTAAAAAGGGGTAGCTATAGAAACGAGTACCCAGCTCAGGAGTACGGCAGCAAGCCACAATGGGCTTGACTGAGTACACCCTCCTCCTGCATTGATACAATGGCTTTGACTAAACTTACCCCCTCCCTCACTCCCACACTGACAAAAGAGTTCAACCCCTCCCTTATTTACATATTAACACTAGAACTACTGAGCTTTTTATTTTCTGGTGAAAAATATCTAGAACTACTAGACCTGCGCAGATTTGCGCAGGCCATCAGCTCCATTGTCCTCCTGCTTTTGTTATGCAATCACACTAATCACCTGTGAACCCTGGCAAATTTGCATTTATTCACTCAGACTGCTAGCTTAAATCCAAGGCCCAAACCTATGTGTATAACATGGAAACCTTTACAAAAGTCTGCCATATCTATACAAAATATCTTATACACTGACTGGCCTGCAAATATGAAAGACACACATATACAAAATATAAGGAAATACAAGTCTGTTTTATTTATAAAAAAAAAAGTTGCTAATAGAATTAAATGAATAGAATGAAAACATCCTAACACATCAGTCTCCAATGTATGTTTGTACACAAATGTCATAAGCTGAGTGAAGTCAGGGTCCATAGTTGATGACATACTCGTTCTGCCTTTTGTCTTAGTGGTTACTCTTCCACACAGTCTGTCTGTCTGTTTCAAAGTCTGTGTTTGCAGCATTTGCAGACCCAGTGATCATCATCCCTGCATTTGGTGCAGGTGGATTTGTGACACTTTACACAGGTAAACCTGTTGCGATTTCTGTTGCAGCAAATGCTGCAGCATATTCCTCTCTGTCTCTATTGCCTTTTACTGCATGAATTGGCAATGAAGTTCCTTGGCTAGAAGACTCAGAAACAATCTTCTTTTGCCGTTCCACCCTGTGCACGCCTTGTACAGAACATAGGCATTCACAGCAGCCAGGTCCAGCATGTTGTAAAATACAGCTACTGACCACCTGAGTGTTGCTGCTCGTACTGAATACATGCGTGCCATTTGATATGGCAGGCTTTTCTGAAGGTTTCCATGTCACACACATACTGTAGGTTTGGTCTGCCTTGTGTAACCTTGGGCTGCAAGGTTACGTAACCCCGACTACGCCACCAGAGGCCCTGCCCCTCAGGACTTCAAATTAACCCCACGACTTCCCTTTGCATGAACACACAGAGACGCATATCCCAGAATTAAAACAATTTATTAACAATAATTTAAAACTGAACCCTCCCAGTCAGTAAACAATTACCAGCATATGACACCACTAAAACACACAAACGGGGTTGAGAGCAAAACTCAGGTGCTGGTGGTCCAATACTATAATCACGCCTTAACCCCTTAGCCAGCCAGGGAAGGTGCTTACCTGGAAGAAGAAAAAGAAGGAAGGGGAGACACCACACACATACCCCCCAAGGGCACACACATCCAAGTGGGAGTTAATATCAAAATCACAGCAAACCACATCCTGGAGTTAATACTTCTCACTCACCCCACATTCACTCCATGCAGTGCAAGAATACAACCTCCAACCCCCAAACTCCAGCACCACATTCACTGGCTCTCCGCTGTAAATGGGGAAGAGACTAAACTACCCTCCAGACCTCCTATTATACCAGCCAGCACCCAGTTAGCCCCGATAACCACGCCCCCCTTATTCACAACAATGCCGGTACAACGCACATAATCTTACAAAACGACATCAAAACCAGGCAAAACAGCAGTGACCAGCTCCTGAGCATCAGCATGGACCCGGACACACTTGTCACCCCGAACCCAGCCTAGGAAGAAGATCAACAGCCCTTACATACCCGGAAGAGAACGGAAATGCACTCAGCCACCCCGTCCAACCCCTATTACTCATTACCTTATGCCGCAGCCGGGACACGGAACCAACAGCTCACCACCATTTCCGTCGCTCGCAGAAGTATCGCGGCAGCAATCGAACCTCCCCCACTAGCGGCTTCCCACCGCTTTTATCCACGCTGATCCCAATTAAGACGCCATCATGAACCGCCCCCATTTACCTAATCAGCGTCTCATACATACCGCCGAATACGGGATCCGCGGATGACGTCATCCGTAGCGATCACCGGTTACACTTGGATTTGAGCTAGTAGTATGAGTGAATAAATACAAATGTTAAGGGCTTCGCAGGTGATTAGTGTGTTTGCACAACAAAAGCAGGAGGACAATGGAGCTGATGGCCTGCTCAGGCCTAGTAGTACTAGGAAATTTACACAAATTTACGCAGGCTTAGTAGTTAGTTGACTTGTCTGGAAAGATGTGATTAAACTGCAATGCAAAGCATGTGGCTCTATATGAATGCAGCCTCCAGTAGATATCCCAGTGTATATGTTGCTGCTATAGCCTGTTCTCTGCCTCATGCTAAATAGTGTTACATGAGAACTAGCTTTTCCTATACCTCAACAATATTGCCCTTTCCCCTCCCATGCATTTTGCACATGTACAAAGTGTGCAGACATGACTGTAGAAATATGAACAGTTCTTGTCTGGATTATGCATGAGGATGTGCGAACACTGTCTGCGGCAGAGAAGTATGTGTCACACCTGTTCCATCCTTTTCCTTGTGAGAATACAAATACACAGCTGGTGACCATTAACACTGGTCTATTTAACACAGCATGATCAGTGGATTGACACAAGGTATTGTCACTTTTTGATAAACTGTGTTTTCTGTCTAACTCCTTACTGCTCTGCTTGCCCTGATCGATCTGCTCCCCTCCTGCCTGTCCTCTCCCAGAAGTTCTCCAGTGTGCCTCCCTCTTGTGCGTGGTTTCTGTTTCCAGATTGAGCTTCAGCTGTCAACCCTTCAGCTTCCGTGTACCCTGATCTCGATTCAGCCTCAGGAGTCAAAGTCTGGTATCCTGTCCCCAAGCCTCCCTGTATAATGACAACACTACTGCCTGTCCTTTCTCTGCTTGCTTGGCCTTAAATTTTTAGATATAAAGAGAAATAGCAATCTCATTACAGAAAGGTTTTGATGATGCCCCCACTATTGACTACTGCCTGTCCAAAGGCATGCATATCTACACTAAGGCTTAAACAGTGATCATAAAGTAGCATGGTGGTTAAGGAGCTGAGGCTGTGACCGTGAGACCTACATTCCACCGGAGGGAGGGTGTATAAAGAGTAGTGTGGTAAAAATGTAAACTGATACATTTATATGAATGTTTATTAAGAAAATAAATAATAAATGGAAATATTTCACAATAAAAGTCTGCATCCCTGGCACCTTCCTAAAGAGCTGGTTTCCTGCCTGCAGAAGCAGAACGATGAGGGGAAAGAGTCATTCCAAGGCCCCAGGTGGGCAGCATGCTGTAATCTGACCCACTGTCTCATGTTCACATGACTGCATCATGCATAGAGATGGATGCCTCCCAGTGGACCAGCTGGCTGACCAAACAGCGTTACATATTGTTTCAGGTGTGAGGGCCACTGAGTCCGCAGCAAGTAGGGGTTCCCCTGCAGCAGCCTGGCCCCAGCAGTGCACCAGCTGGCTGCCCCGTGAGAGCGGTCAGGCACTGCCTTTGTCATGATTGTTAATTTTCTCAGTTCAGGTCCAAAGAGAACAGATATACATACAGTAATGCCAAAGAGACATAGCAGAAATGAAAAGAGTGATAGCAAAACCAGCACTGACAACAAAAGCAACTGTAAACACATTTATCTGGTAGTGGGTTAATGTCAAGCTGTCTATTGTTCATACATAAATAAAGCAGCACTTGTGCTCCTGCAATTAACACAGGTAGCAGATATAGCATTTTGATAGGGATGTCCCCTCACTGCCCATTATTCATATTTTCTGTACTTTGGCCAAAAAGGGTAATACTGGTGAGCTCTAATCCCCAGCTCAACAGCTTGGAATATACAGGGGATGTGACCCAGAGTTTGAACCCCCCACCTCAGCACATAGGGCTGACATGCTTGGTGAGGTGCCCTAGTCACGTGCCCAGTGAGCAAAGAGACTGCCATCTGGCAAATAAGAAATTACAGTTAACCAACATCGAGAGGATAAGAGGGAATGGGTATTCAATGGGAAAGAAGGAGAGAGTTCTGAAGAGGAAAATTTTATTTATTTACCTTTATTTTACCAGGAAGTCCCATTGAGATTAAAAATCTCTTTCACAAGAGTGACCTGGCCAAGGTAGTAGCCATACAAACTTGTGACGTGTTAAAAATACAATATACACAACAACAAAAAAAGAAATCCACGTGTTACCTCTCAGTAAAAACAACTACATGTCTCTTTCTTTATGATGCCCTTAAATTCATCAATGGAAATTAATTTGGCTAATTTTAGGTTGTTCTGCCGATTATTCCAAATTAAGAAAAATGGAAGTTAAAAAGGCACATGTAGAAAAAAAGCGGAGTTAAGGGTATTCTGGACACAGGCAAAGCACTCCACTGGAACCAGTGGATAAAGAACATACTGTCTCTGTTCAGCTGAGGTTTGAGAACATTGCCTTCATCACTCAAAGTCGGCATCCAGACAGGCTTTATTATATCAAGACTCTTTTATGCACTGCTCAGCACTGGAGACCTCAAGAAACATTCCACTAGTTTCTTTAGAGTGCCCCCCTCCGCCCCCTATACACACACACATGCACACACACACAGTCGTGTAATCATTTTTTAATCTTTTTAGGGACCTCTCATTCATTTCTAATTGAAAAATGCTAATGCTAACTATGACAACCTTACCCCCTACCAAGCCCTAACCATAACCATAAGTAACTAAACAAAATACAAGAATTTTTGCATTTTTAGTTTTCTTATTGCAGTCACGGATTTTGGGGAATTCATCACGTTGTGAGGACATTTGGTTCCCACAAGGTAAGGGACCACACACACAAGCATGCACACACACACATGCAGAAATGGCCAGAGCACAGTGGAGGACTGGGGCCTGGGGCGTAACGCAAGAGCCTGCATTATGATGGACCCTGTGCATTACGACGCATCCCATTTACAGTGCTCTCTGAATCACCAATGGCAGGTGAGAGCAGGAAGCGTGCAGGTCCAATCATGGTTAAAAAATAAAACAATGAGAAAATCACACAAAAAGCAACTGAGAGAACAAAAAAATGGTTAAGAAATTCATTACCAAACACTGGTTTGTGTTGGGGGCGGCATGGTGGTGCAGTGGTTAGCACTCTTGCCTCACACCTCTGGGACCCGGGTTCGAGTCTCCGCCTGGGTCACATGTGTGTGGAGTTTGCATGTTCTCCCCATGTCGTCGTGGGGTTTCCTCCGGGTACTCCGGTTTCCCCCCACAGTCCAAAAACATGCTGAGGCTAATTGGAGTCACTAGATTGCCCATAGGTGTGCATGTGTGAGTGAATGGTGTGTGAGTGTGCCCTGTGATGGGCTGGCCCCCCATCCTGGGTTGTTCCCTGCCTCATGCCCATTGCTTCCGGGATAGGCTCCGGACCCCCCGCGACCCAATAGGATAAGCGGTTTGGAAAATGGATGGATGGATGGATGGTTTGTGTTGCTCTGGATTCATTAACAAACACTGGATTTTGCAGCACTGTATTCACTACCTAACACTGGGTGTTGCTTTCCTGGATTCATCACCGCTGTCTTCACTGCCAAGCACTGCATTTTCCTGCATTGTATTCATTGGCAAACAATGGATTTTGTTGCAATAGATTCAATACCAAATATTGGATTCACTGCGAAACACTGGATTTTCCTCTACTGTATTAAACTAAACACTACATTTTGTTGCACTGTATTCACTCTCAAACACTCAGTACGTTTGCATGCACACTAAGAAAATCAAATTATTGTGTTAGTCTGACTAAAACTGGACTGAAATCATTCTAAATTGAATATTTATAAGTCGGACTAAGACGCACAGAAAATGCAACTGGGAGTTGATTTACTCTTGCATGTATACGTTAAATTGGACTCAAACTGGCCTAGGTTCTCTGAACATGTTCCACAATGCACAGAAGAAGCATGGAATATACCAGAAGTCGTGTTGTTGGCACACTCCAGCCTTCGGATAACACCATAGCCACAAGGAATAGTGTGCATGTCGTTTGAAAGAAAAAAAGTAAACATAAAGCATGTATGAATATTAATGATTACTCATTTTCAAGATTATCAAATATATGTTTAAAAATCAGTTTAAAGTTTACCTCTACGTTCCATGGGCGCCTCACGTGTTCTTTGAGACAATCATAATTATTTTCATTCTTGCTGTTTGAATCACTCCTAGATAGGTTCATGAAAAATTTATCTTAAACTCCTTTTTTTTGTTTCAGAAATACCCCAGTATTACAACAAAATCACATTGCAATATTTGAAAAATTTCCAATGTCATGCTGTTATTGTGTATCATACCAAATACTTTATTTCTTGTTATGCTATCCTGATCTTGTTGTATCTGTTCTTCCCGCCAAATCGCAATTAAAGCTTGTGTCACTTCATTTGTCCACACACCCATTATTTTAAATATTATTTTTTACGTCTGCCACATAATAGGTCAACTGGAAAAAGCCCAACACTAACAAGCTGAAAAGAGCCATATCGCCACCTATTGCAGCGGAGTCTGACATACTTCGGTCAATAAATCGGTTCCCCTCCTGTGCATGTATATTGAGACAAGGACAATAGTCCAATTAAATGGCATAGTCGAGGTATAACCATAGTTCGACTTAGCTGTGCATGTAACCATACTGACTGAGACATCAGTTGGTGTAGAATGATTCGCTGCGAGACATGGATGCTATAAGCCTATCCAGTGACCTCTTCAAAGAATTCTTTGGTTACCACTGGTTTGACTTTGTGACGGATGAGTAACTCAGGGTGTCTCGAGGCACATTACCTGCATTGTGAGTGTCAGTTTTAGCACTACGGCCATGTGGCACGATTCCCTGAGTGTGATCTGGCTTGCAGGATCCTCATTGCTGAGGTCCCAAGGAGCTGGACCAGACCAAGGGGACACCCACGTTACACTAGGCTGCGGCAGATAGATGGCCATTTCTGGAGGGTGGGACTGGACCATGTTTCAGCCTGGGGGGTCTTTAACTGGGATCCCGAGGTGTTTTGTCATGTGGTGGGTGAGGCAACATGCTATACTAGTGCATGCTCCACAGTCTGACCTGACCTGATTTGACCTGTATTCACTACTCAACACTGGATTTTGTTGTGCTGTGTTCACTATCAAACACTGGATTTTCCTGCACTGTATTCACTACAAAACAAAGGATTTTGCTGCTGCGCTAGATTCACTGTCAAACACCGGTTTAAATGCTGTGCATTTGCATTAAGAATGTGAATGTCTTACCCAGACATTACAGCACCCTGTAACATTAGCCCTGAGAGGTGTTTGTAGTGCCAGATGCAATGGCACACTGCTGCTCTGCACACCATCACTGGCCTCCTCAGCCTCCCATCACAGCCCCCGTAATCCCCAGCTCCCATAAAGGGGAGACGGGAGCATGCTGCCCTGCTGGAGGGGCAAACAAAAACAGCATTGAGCAGGAAGGTACCGGCCAAAGAGGTTCCCATGGTGAAGGGCAAGGCGGACAACAGGCTGAGGTGCTCATGGGGTGCGGGAGGGGCCCCCATTCACAAAAGCGTCCTCCTCAGACAAGAGCAGGCATCCATTACTCTGAGGACATAGCTCACCAAAAGGACAGGATTGGCTCTACGGGGGGGAGGGAGGGCGGACTTATACGGCAGTTCAGAACTTCAGCAAAGCAGCCCATAAGCTGCCCCATAAGTGGACCACAGACAGGGGGAGGGGTGGATCCAACTCACCCTGTCACCTTCATCCAGTTCAGACCTGTCAGCTTTGCACAGTGGGGTCATGTTTCCATGGAGACCACAGGGCGCCCAGCAGCATCTAAGCCTCTGAGGAGGGTAGGGGGGAGGGGTGCGGAGAGCAGAGTGCCCCCCCTAAATCCACGAAGGGCATGCCTTGTGAATTAGCACAGCTCTGAGCGAATGTGCCGGCACTCTGTTTACAGCAATTACACTGCTGATTACGGCGCCATCAGAAAAAACTTGTTGTCACCCATGTACTTCCCGGTTTTTAGCATAGCAATCAGGGTGTGTTAAATTCCCCAACTGTCAAACCAGAGATTTATACAGCCTAAGGCAGCACAAAGCCTTCAGCAGACAAGGACCATCAAAACCTCTCTGTGATGGCCCTTTTGCAGGTCTGCAGCAATGACCCAGCTCTCACGGCAATCAGGTGATGTAGGTGCCATATTTCTGCCAGGCAGACGGACACCAGGACTGACCAATAACACTGGGTCTGTGGACCACACTGAGCTGAAGCTTGCTGAGCATCTATAATAAGGCTGACGTCGTGAAGCCTTCAGGGCCTCTCAACTGGTTATTTATGCAAATGTTTCCTTTCAGTAACTGTTCTCTCAAGGATAAAAGTGGGGGCGGGGGTATAAGACATTTTATTAACAAGAAAAGAAAACACCAGGCTGGGGCGCAGGAACTGCAGGGGATTGGGGTTGGGGAGATATTTTATTTTGCTTCATTCATCCCCCCTATAAATTGACCTTTGTATTTAGATTATTAATCAGGTAACACTTTCTATAAATGCCATGTCTGTAAGAATCAATGAACACATTCATAACACCTTATATAAGGTATTCCTATATATACATGGCTAAAAATATTTATAAAAAGGTGTAACACATATAGCCTATCTAGAAGATCTTTGTTCCTTCTCTTCTCAGAGCCATGGGCCAGAGGAGGGCTGCACCGGGGGGGCTACATTACTCACCAGCCGTGAGCAGTCGGGGCGGGGTTAGCTGGCAGCGGTGCCCAGCGCGGCACGGATGACTCCATGGCCCTAGCCTTACACCTGACACATCCACACCCTTCGAGCAGGAAGCCACACTGATTCACAGGGAAAAACGTCATTTGGAGAGAGTGACTCAGCTCATATGAGCTCCCAGGAGGCTCTGCCTGAGGATGAGGGAGTCTTCTTGGATTGCTGGCTAGGACTCCAGACAGCAGGGGCTTGAGTGACTGAAACAGATATGTCCCGTTAAAATCTCATGCAGAGTGGCTGAGGGAAAGCAGAGGCAGGCAACACAAGCAGGATCTGCAGCAGGAGAAACCGTGAAGTGTTCTTCAGAAAACTCTATATGTGCCTGGCAGCTTCATTTAGCAAAGAGATTACGCTAACATATTCAAATCACAGATGTCACCAGAAGTGCCAACCCCTGAGATTGATTCCATGTCCGTAATACTGCATTTAATTTTTTATACTATTCAATTAAATTTATTTTTATATAGCGCATTTCACAAAAGAATCGCATCAAGGCACTTTACTTGGGTGCCAGGAAATACATTCATTTATACAGAATACTTCAAAAACGCAGAAAAGGGAAGACAAAGATGAAATAAAGAAAGCCAGATGACAATGGAGGAGAGGAACCAAAAATTCCTAAGCAGGGAGAAAGAAATCCTTTGGGGGTCCAAGGTCAGATGGCTGCCCAACCCCCCCAGGCATACTATCATTATAGGAAAAAGAAAGAGTGGGCTTGCTTGCTAAAATCAAGGTCTAAACCATGATTAAGGGCAAAGCCAAAGTCCATCAATGAGTCAGTTCTCCATGCCAGCCAGTGAAGGGTGGCAGACTGAACACTGCACTCACAATGTTACAGTTTGAAATTTGCATCCACAATGTTGCCCTTCCATGGAACTATTAAAGCAATGTTGATGAAAGTTGTCACAAGTGCTGGTTTTACTGATAGTGGCCTGATTAATCCCTCAGGGGGTCCAAGTGTATTCGTGACAAGATATTGGTTCGACCAACCAGTTGAGTGCTCTGTGAGAATTTATACTCTTTACATTAAACAGTTTGGTTGAAACAAAATCTTTGTCTGGATTTTTATTTTCTGGAACTGAACCATCTACATCTGCTTTGCTGAAAAGAAGTTTTCTCTACTTTTGGGCAGAGAAACAAATTCAAGTGTAATCCTAACCCTACCTCTAAGTGTGATGCCCGGCTCGTACGCTCCTCGTGTGTGCCACACCACCTGATTACCCACATGTACTTCCCGGATCGTCTCCATCTGTGTCCATTTACTTTGATTAGTCCAGTCCTATTTAAGTCCTTGTCTTGCTTGTCTCCCTTGTCCGTCATTGTGGTTAGGTGATGGCTTCTTGGCGTTTCATGTTCCCTATTCCCAGTTCCCTTAATAAACCCTGAGTATTGCCCTGATTTCGGCTTGTCAGCCTGTTCCTTGCCTGCCTACCCGCAAGATCGCCGCTCTTCCCGCCCATGATCGTGACAGACTGACGGACCTAAACAAAGAGGCGCAGCAGCAGACCAAGGACTAACATTTCGGCCTGCTGCAGGAGATTTACTATTGGCTGAACCAGCCTGAGGTCCAAGAGGACCCTGTGGCGTTGGAATTCGCCTACCGCAGCGCAGATCTCCTGACGGAGATGACCTCCCCGGAGGATGAGCACCTCCTGGAGGAGGTGCGTGCCGACCTCCAGTAGCTAGTCCAGCGGCTCACGGAGCGGAGGCTCGGGCTAGCCATACCGCGCGGCACAGAGGCTGCTTCCCCACCGTCCGTCCTGACAGAGACGGCACAGACTCCATCCGCCACCGCGAACCGGAGGAAAAAGAAGAGGAGAAAGCAAGCGGGCGCCTCTTCGATTGTCCTAGGGGCATGCGCGCTTGTCCCCGCTTGTCTCCTCGCCGACGTTCTGGAGGAATCTCTGGCTGTTCCTGCGGTCACCAACGCTGCTAAGCTGCCCACGCAGGCAGCTTCCCCCGTCCGGGGAGAGCGCCCAGCCGCCGCGGAGCTGCCACCGCCCCTCTAGCAGTATTGCTTCTGGCCCGAGCGGCTGGCCCGGACGCTCAAAGGGGCCACGCCTGTCACGCCTGCACGGGACTTGCAAGTCCCGCCGCCTGCAGCAGCTACGCCTGAGGCATTCCCTCCGTCTCTGCCTGCGGCTCCGGCACCCGAGCAGCCGCCCCAGCCTGCGGCTCCAGAGCCCGAGCAGCCGCTTCCGCAGCCTGCCGTACCTGCGCAGCAAGTGCAGCTGCCTCTGCCTGCGGCTCCAGCATCCGTGTAGCCTCCTCTGCCTGCAGCTCCCGCGCCCACGCCCGAGGCGCTCCCCCTGCCTGCAGCTCCCGCGCCCACGCCCGAGGAGCTCCCTCTGCCTCTTGTGACTGTGCCCCCTGGGGCTCTTGTTCCTGGCCCCACTCCTGTTCCTGACCCATCTCCAATCCCTTCTGCCCCAGTCCCCGAGGAGGTCCCGGAGGACCCCACTGTCACTCCTCCCTCCTCGGAGGTGGAGGAGCTTGAATGGGACCCCTCGGGGACCATCTTAGTGACTTTTTTGCCCTCGCCCCGCGAGCTCGACCCCCACCAGGGGTCCTTTTGTCTGTGTCCCGTAAGGGGAGAGGACACAGACGCAGGGCCAGGGTCCCACCCGCCCAGTCCCCTGGCTCGTCCTCCCTCACCTGCGCTAGGGCTCGGAGGGCGCCTGCGGGTCCTGGCCCGCCGGGTCGGTTGTCGCTTGCGGGTCCTCCTACGAGGCCTCGTCACCCTGCCTCGGTCCCGCCGCCAACTCCTAGTCGGTCGCCTGTGGGTTCCCCGGATCCGTCGCCTGTGGTCCCCCCCGCTCTGGCGTGTCGGAGGACGTCACCGCCTGCTGCGGCTCCCCCCCTCTCCTTGCCCTCGCCAGGGTCCCCTCCAGCTCCCTCGTCCCCTTCCCTGACTCTCCCTCCAGCTCCCTCCTCGGCCCCTCCATTTATCCCTCTCCCTGTCTCCTCAGCCCCTCTGAGGTCCCCTCTGGCTCCGGCCTCCCAGCTGCCTGCAGCCCCTCCGGCTGCCTCCCATCGTCCACTGGGGCTCCCTCGGACTCCCCTTCGTTCCCCCTCCTTGTCTCCCTACTCTGCTGTCTTTGTCCCTCCGTTTGTTCCTCGTCCCTTTGTTCCGCCCTTTTCTGCTCCTTGTCCCCCGGTGTTCCCTCCACGCACTCCCGGTCCTTTTGTTCTGCCCGTTCCTTCCATTTCACCCTTCCTTATCTGTCTCTCCGCCTTCCCTATCCTCTGTCAGCTCCTGTCCTACGTCCTGTCTCTCGCTGTGTTTTGTACCTCGGTCCTGTTCCCCATGCTTCGTTAACCGGTTTTGTTCTTCTTTTCCAGGTCCCGTTTCCCTCGTCCCGTCCGTCACCTCCTCCTAGGCGCGCCCGGTGAAGCGCACCTTTGGGGGGGGGGTTCTGTGATGCCCGGCTCGTACGCTCCTCGTGTGTGCCACACCCCCTGATTACCCACGTGTACTTCCCGGATCGTCTCCATCTGTGTCCAATTACTTTGATTAGTCCAGTCCTATTTAAGTCCTTGTCTTGCTTGTCTCCCTTGTCCGTCATTGTGGTTAGGTGATGGTTTCTTGGCGTTTCATGTTCCCTATTCCCAGTTCCCTTAATAAACCCTGAGTATTGCCCTGATTTTGGCTTGTCAGCCTGTTCCTTGCCTGCCTACCCACACGATCGCCGCTCTTCCCGCCCGTGATCGTGACACTAACCTTCACCTGCCCTCAAACACATCACCTAAGTGGTGTTACTTATTTAGCATTTTCAGAAGCCATTAAAAGTGTTACTTCACCACTTTGTATTTTAAGTAAATCACAAACATAAGATTTCTGTCAAAGTCCTGAGCAAATGGCTTCTTTTAAAACAGTTAAATCTACTAAACACTCCCCCTAGTTCAATGATCACATGCGCATTCTTAAACTGGAGATCTGCAAACTTGAATGTATACAGAGTCCAACCAAACTGTATGTCTTTCACTCAGCCTGGTCTGACAGTCTTGCACAATACAAAAAACTATATATATATAATGTTTTAGCCCACTGCTACTAACTCATTAATAATAATCCATGATTCCTTTGGAGAATTATAGGCAGCCTAATTAATAATCCAAATGATTATTAATGATCTAAATGGTTGCCATCAATCTGTTCAGATAATTAGTAAGAGCACTGTGTTGTGGGTGTCTCCTGTGAAATATGGGGTCCTGCCAAGATCAGTGTCAGGACCTTTACTGCTCTCTCTCCACATGCTGCCGCTGAGAAGGATTTTAACAAAACGTAACATTACCTTTCATTTCTAGTTTGATATATTCAGTCAGACTCAGACTCAGACTCAAACTCAGGTCTATGAGGCAATCTGCCCACATACAGTATGAGAGGATGCCCCTTTGACCTCAGGATGGCAGACCTACCATAAATAGAGCTGCAGGCGCTGCTGTCCATGCTCTTGGCTTACGCTTCTCACCACTGTTTCCTGGTCACCTATAAGCATTTGTACTGATCCAGTGTGTTGTTCTCTCCATACAGCCAGTTGGCAGATGGTTGAATAGAGAGATAACCTACACACAGCCTGACATAAGAGTACTTTATAAAAACACAGTGCTTTCTGCATTGTCTGTGGTGTCTCTAAGCCTGGGAAAGGTTGGCCAACCGGGTGACCTTGGGCCCTGGAGGTTTATTCTCCTATCAAACTATGGAGATTTGCTCTCTCTTCTCTGATGCTATCTGCTTATGTTATAATAAGCATTTTGAATATATTTACCCTAAACTTGGCTGTGCCATTGTGATTGTACTCTGTGTTAATCACTTTGGGCCAGTCACAATGGGAAAGGCACCATATAAAACCATCGCACATCACTGAAAACAGGGTTTGAGTCTCCATGTGGGTGGAGTTTACATGTTCTCACTATGTGGTTATGGGCTTTACTTCAGCTTTCCCCCCCACAATCCAAAAAACCACTAAGGTGATTAAAGTTCTCAAATTGTGCTAGTGGTATGTGTGTGTGTGGGTGTGCGAGTGTGTTAGTTTTATATTACATTCTGGGCACCATTTGGAGACAATGCAATCAAAAGAGTGAAAATGCTAAAAGTCTCCTATTTTTTGGTTATTTATGGTTAAGGTTAGGGCTGAGTAGGGGTTAAGGTCATCATGTTAGGATTAGAGTTTTCCCCATAGAAATGAATTGAGAGTCCCGACAAAGATATAATTTCACACCGGTGTGTGTGTGTGTTCAATAACATTACCATGTTGACCCCTCAAAATACGTCTGAAAAAAGTGGTATTGTCTTATATCCGGGGTCTAGACAAAAAAAGGTAATAGATGGGGCCAACAATATTTTGAAATGAGTGTTTTGACATAACGTAATATAGATTTGTGGTAAGATATCTTGCTTGAGCGTGAGAGTGAAAAACCGTGAGTGTCATCCCAGATGCGTAAGAGTTGGCACCACTGGCAATACGTGTGTATAGCGTGTATCCCTGAGTGTCGTGTAGATTGTTGGCTTTCCTGGCTGCGCTGCTGCTAGTATTAAACCGATAGTGGGTGTTAATAAAGATATGATTAACTTTGAAACAGCTGTCATATCATTTATTAATTGCTCAACTTCTCTGCAATATTAAAATAAAAAGACTTTTCTCTTTTCATGTGCATCTACTGCATCGAAAAGCAATCTGCACACTCAAGGGTTATGGTGTTTGTAATATTCATTGTATACCCCCCAGTAATAAATTCATTTTTAGGGATGTTTGCTATTTAATCCAATTGCCTGTGGTTGCTTTCTTAAGCCGTGGTTGCTGGTTAATCTATGGTCTTGTCAAGTAAAATTGTTTTTCTTTGTAAAGGTTAGATTTGGTATTCCAAAAACTTTTCTTTCTAAAAATAGTTGCAAAAAATGGGGGGAGGGGTGTCATCATATAACCAGGGTCATCTTGTATTTAAATTTTATTCTCAATCTCCCTTTCAGGTCCCTCTCTCAAAGTCAAAAAATTCAAAACAAACAGCTTTGGGGAGAATATCATAGCAACCAGTTTTATTCAAAAAAGCCAATTGACAGTGTTGAATGCTTTCAGAGAGTTTTGCACATTTGTCTTGTTATAATACTTAGCATTCATCCATCCATCCATCATCCACCACTTATCCAAGGTGGGGTCACGGGGGCAGCAGTCTAAGAAGGGAAACCCAGACTTCCCACTCCCAGACACTTCAGCCACTTCTCCAGGGGAATCCCAAGGTGTTCCCAAGCCAGCCGAGAGACCTAGTCTCTCCAGCGTGTCCTGGGTCTTCCCCGGGGCCTCCACCCAGTGAGACATGCCCGGAACACCTCACCAGGGAGGCATCCAGGAGGCATCCTAAGCAGATGCCCGAGCTACCTCATCTGGCTCCTCTCGATGCAGAGGAGCAGCGGCTCAAGTCTGAGTCCCTCCCGAATGACTGAGTTCCTCACCCTATCTCACCCTGGGAGAGCCCAGCCACCCTGCGGAGGAAACTCATTTTGGCTGCTTGTATTTGCGATCTTGTTCTCGTTCTACCCATAGCTCATGACCATAGGACGGTAGGAACGTACAGTACTGTGCAAAAGTCTTAGGCAGTCCAAAGAAATGTTAAAAGCTGTTTATTTGGGTAGCAAGTGTACTTTGGCTTAGAATTAAAAAAACACAATTTAACATTATAACATGTGCAAATTAAGAGTAACACAACAAAAACTAGTAATAATATCTTCTGTTTTCTAAAAAGTTACTGATATCTAGTTGGATGGCTAGATGAACACTGCTTCAGTTCCCAAACTTCTCCTCAGGGGCACCTCAGCCGTTCCATGGTTTTGTTAAATTTTACCAACAGCTCAATTAAATAATTCAATATATTGGTTTAAAAAGTCAGTGACAGATTGACTAGCTGTATGAGGTGTGCTAGTGGCCAAGTCAAAAAATACATGGCTGCACTGGATAATCACTGCAAATACTAGGATTATTTTAGCAATGGTTCTGAAATGACTAAACTGACACACTTTGAGAGGCATAATATCATAGTTTTACACCAACACGAGGATAATCTAAACATCATTTTCTTTACCTGCCTAAGACTTTTGCACAGTACTGTAGATCGACTGGTAAATTGAGAACTTTGCCTTTTGGCTCAGCTCTTTCTTCACCATGACAGACCGATGCATCACTGCTGATGTCGCACCAATCTGCCTGTCGATTTCCCACTCCATCCTTCCCTCACTCGTGAACAAGGCCCTGAGATACTTAAACTCCTCCACTTGGGGGAGGACCCCCGACCCGAAGACAGCATACCACCCTTTTCCGGCTGAAGACCATGGTCTCGGATTTGGAGGTGCTGATTCTCATCCCAGCCACTTTACACTAGGCTGTGAACTGCTCCAGTAAGAGCTGAGGATTACGGTCCGATGAAGCCAACAGAACCACATCATATGCAAAAAGCAGAGACCTAATCCTGAGGTAATCAAACCGGACACCCTCAATGCCCTGGCTGCACCTAAAAATTCTCTCCATAAAAGCTTTGAACAGAACTGGTGACAAAGGGCAGCCCTGGCAGAGTCTAATCCTCACCGGAAAGGAGTCCGACTTACTACCGACCATGCAGACCAAACTCTGACACCAGTCATACAGGGACCAAACCACCATTATAAGGAAGCCTGGCACCCCATACTCCCGGAGCACCCCCCACAGGACTCCCCGAGGGACACGGTCGAATGCCTTCTCCAAGTCCACAAAACACATGTATACTGGTTGGGCACTCCAACCCTCCAAGACCCTGCTGAGAGTACAGAGGTGGTCCACTGTTCCACGGCCAGGGTGAAAACCACACTGCTCCTCCTGAATCCGAGGTTCGACAATCCGGCGGACTCTCCTCTCCAGAGCCCCCGAATAGACCTTACCAGGGAGGGAACTCTGGGCGGATCTCATCCACCCTCGGGGCCCAGCCACTGAGGAGCTTTTTAACTACCTCAGCATCCTCTGCCCCAGAGATAGGGGAGTCCACCCCCAAGTCCCCAGACTCTGCTTCCTCATTGGAAGGCATGTCAGTGGGATTGAGGAGGTCTTCAAAGTATTCCCTCCACCGACCCAAAACGTCCCGAGTTGAGGTCAGCAGCGCCCCATCCCCACCATAAACTGTGTTGATGTTGCACCGCTTTCCCGCCCTGACCTGCCGGATGGTGGACCAGAATCTCCTCAAAGCCATCCGGAAACTTTTGCCTCAGCGACCGCCGAAGTTGCATTCCACTTGGCTCGCCAGTACCTGTCAGCTGCCTCTGGAGTCACACAGGCTAAATGGGCCCGATAGGACTCCTTCTTCAGCTTGATGGTATCCCTCACCACAGGTGTACACCAGTGGGTTCGGGGATTTCTGCCACAACAGGCACTGACCACCTTACAGCCACATCTCCAGGTAGCCACCTCCACAATGGAGGAGCGTAACATGGTCCATTCAATGTCCCCTGCCTCCCCTGGCACATGGGAGAAGTTCTGCCGGAGGTTGAAGTTCCTTCTGACAGGGGCTTCTGCCAGACGTTCCCAGTGGACCCTCACTATATGCTTGGGCCCGCCAAGCCTGACCGGCTTCCTCCTCCACCAATGGAGCCAACCCACCACCAGGTAGTGGTCAGTTGACAGCTCCGCCCCTCTCTTAACCCAAAACTCTAATCCTAACATGATGACCCTACCCAGTGTCCAATACATGCGGGCACAAGTCCGACGATGCCACCTCAAAGTCAATCATCAAACTGCAACCTAGGGTGTCCTGGTGCCAAGTGCACATATGGACAACCCTATGCTTGAACATGATGTTCAATATGGACAACCCGTGATGTGCACAGAAGTCCAATAACAAAACATCTCTCGGGTTCAGATCGGGGGGGCCGTTCCTCACAATCACGCCACTCCAGGTCTCACTGTCATTGCCCATGTGAGCATTGAAGCCCCCTGGCAGAACAAGTCCCCAGTAGGAGCACTTTTTAACACCCCTTCCATGGACTCCAAAAAGGGTGGGTATTCTGAACGGCTGTTTGGCGCATAAGCGCAAACAACAGTCAGAACCCATCCCCCCACCCGAAGGCGAAGGGAGGCTACCCTCTCGTCCAGTACAGTAAACCCCAATGTATAGGTGCCCAGCCAGAGGGCAATAAGTATACCCACCCCTGCACGGCACCTCTCCCCGTGAGCAGCTCCAGAGTGGAAGAGCGTCCAACCCCCCTCAAGGAGACTGGTTCCAGAGCCCAAGCTGTGCGTCAAGGTGAGCCTGACTATATCTAGTCAGAACCTCACAACCACGCGCACCAGCTGAGGTTTCTTCCCCACCAGAGAGGTGACATTCCCTGTCCTTAGAGCTAACATCTGCAGTTGAGCATCGGACCACCAAGGTCCCCGTTTTCGGCCACTGCCCAACTTGTACTGCACCCAATCCCTTTGGCCCCTCCTACAGGTGGTGAGCCCACTGGAGGGGGGACCCACGCGCCTTCTTCGGGCTGTGCCGGACCAGGTCCCATGGGTGCAGGTCTGGCCACCAGGCGCTCGCCATAGAACCCCACCCCCAGGCCTGGCTTCAGGGGGTCGACCTCACTGTCTTCTACAAATAAAACCTCTCTGATCTGGATTAATCAATTTTGCAATACACTTTTTCATCAAGGTCATAAACTTTTGGTCATTGTGTAACAGAGTAATGGGTTCATATCTCCCAAAGAATGCAGGGTTTTTAACTTCTTTCTGGACAACAGATATGATGACCTCTCACCATGTATTTGGTGGGTCACCTGTAGAGAAAGTATAATTAAAGACCTTAGTTAATATTGGTAAATCATCCATGAAGCATTTACAGAATTTTTCAAGTCTCCAACCCTGATGACTTGTTGTTTTGTAAGTTTTTTAGAGCTTCCTGAATTACAGTTTTTGTCATTTCTGATATCATTTATATCTTCTAACTTCATCTTCTAATGACAAGGGTAGCTGTAAACCAGCAAGGAAGTCTTCAGATTAGTCAGTTTATGTTTTGGGTTTGCCATAAAGCCTATTAAATTACAAATTCAGGTTAAATTTAATGATTCATAATAACGAATGCATGCACTTTTTTCAGCAGTGCATCGACTTGAGGTACAGTACAGTACAGCTCCGTATGTAATTACTTTTATTATTTCTGTATTATTATTCCAACTTACCCAAAAATGATACAAAGTTATTAGCTATTTTCTTTTCATCTATGGGATGTAGAATCTTAGAAACCAGAAAGTTAGCCCAAGCATTGCAAACTTGAAAAGCTATCAAGTGGCTGGCTCTGTTCGTCATCTCATAGTACCTCTGTTTGGAAAATCTTTAAGTTCCTTCTGCTTTATATGTGAGGAGCTTATCCAGGGGGCTTCCAAGTTTCTTTTAATTTTAGCAGAATGTTATGCATTCCTGTAAAAAGTTCTATTTCTTTTTTTTTATTTTGTATTCTAGAAAAATTTGCTCCTGCATTCGCATTTTCCTTAGGTGTGATGCAGTCTGGATCATTTCCCCTGGGTCTAGTCTGGGCACCTCATTGTACAAGGTCTAGCTACGCCCCTGATCATGGCCTAAAGATGAATTACTAGTCTTACTACCAATTGAAATTGAATTAAATATGTTGAGTAGAATGTGTCTACGATATACCCTCTGGAGAATAACAGCTTTCACAAGCCTGGAAAGTTACAGCTTAATATTAGGTCTGCCTTGCTTTGGAGAAAAGCATATACTTAATAAATATATGTAACTGCAAATGTGCCAGACTGGTACACAAACTGCTAAAGGTTTACAATCAAGTGAAGTTAGTTTAGAGTCTAATCTCAGATTGTCTTTAAGTTTGTAACCCTCAGCCTGCTGGTGTCTGCAAAGAAATCCCAGATTCCTAGAGAAGATCAGGCTGGTAGGGCATCCTGAGGGACCCAGAAAGAACCTATGGATGATCAGCTGAACAGCAAAGTCACCTGAAGCTCTTTGTGGATTGTGGCAAGGGCAGGCAGAGTTGGGGTGCATGGAGGTGGGGGTGTGTGAGGATGGCAGGTGGGGGGTTCTGACTCTTTCCTTCCATTGCGTCATCTCAGTTTTTTTTTAAGGCAATGTGTGTTCAATGCAGGGACCCCAAATTCACATGCAAATCACGCCGGAAGGATAGCAGTTCAGTCTGGGAGGGAGGGGCTTTATCTGCCAGCCTGCCCAGCTTCCAAAACAGGACTCAGCCTGCTTTCCTGCGACAGAGTGTGCAGGTGCATCTGAGGATGGGTAGGCTATATCTGCCAGTCTGCCCAGCTCAAGGAACGGGACTTGGCCCACAGTCCTGCGACAGGGCAGGCAGCTCTGAATGTAGGCTGTGGGATGGCTCCATTTCAGGCCCAGGAACAGAAACCAATTAAGTCACGTAGGGTAAAAATAGCTCTTCGGCCTCAGATGGTCACAGGCGGACCTACACAGCAGACAGCTGAAGGTGACTTGGGGAGGTGGGGGGGGGGGTTAGTGATGTGGGAGGGGCTGGTGGATTCCAGGACGTACAGCAGGACATTGCAAGAAACAGCCTCAAAAAACATGCAATGGGCACCCTGATGTGAAATATCATGTCAGTATGGCCAGTACAAACGTTTATATTCCATCCATAATGCTGATGAGGAGCACAGGGGAGAAACTTGCTGGATGCAATAATTAAGCTAAACTTAGTAACTAGATCCACCTATCCATCTTCCAACAGCTTGTCCAGTAGATGGTCACCCCTGGAGGTGTGATACTCATCAGTGCTGTTAAAGGCCTCCTGCATTTCATACGGTCTGATGCATAAGACCGATTCCCAGCATGCAGCAGGACAGTCTGTATCCTCCAGATAAAATGTGCCATTTAATTAGGCTTTAGTGGTTGCTTTCGACAGGAGGTCAGCTGGAGCAATGTTTCCCTCTGCATGAGCCCAGCAGAAGCCTGCCTTTCTCAGCAGACCAGCGCAAATACCTCCCCCCCCCCATCCCCCTGGGATGATCAAGACTTTCTCAATCATAAGCAACTAAGCACAGACCAGGACAGGAAGTCCACAGCTACCTGCTACAAAGCTCCTGTGTTCAGGTTCAAAGGGCCCAGTAGAACCAGTAATAGCAGAGTCAGTGAAAGAGCTCAAAGGCATCAGTTAGTTGACTGATTATCAACGTGCATGACATGACTGTACCATGAAGAGGTAGATGTCGGGGGGGGTGTGGCAATAAAATTCCTCCCCCAAGCACAGGAACACACACCACAAAGCCATGGCTGAATTCTTGCTTTCATTTCAAGAAACATTATGTTTCTGACCTTGTGAGAACACTGCAGTTTCCT